>NW_010514271.1:0-21498 GCF_000687285.1 Phaethon lepturus
CCAGCCCCTGAGCCACGTGTTGATCAGGTATACTTGTAGTACCACAAACTGAGAAGCAATGTGCTAGGCACTGTAACAGAACAAAAAGTGGTCTTTGCCTTGTAAACTGTGTTGTCTGTCTGCATGGTGAAGAAGTAACATTTTTTTCTCAGCTGTAGGTTTTATTTATTCTAGGTCTGAAATGAAGGAGGAAATACATTTATGCTTCCTGCTGTGAAAATCCTGCGAGGCTGTCTCTCTGAACAGCAGAGAATCATTTACATTCTTGTCTTCTTTATTGAACTTTGCAAAATGTTGTTCAACTGCGCACAGTAAAGGTTAGAAATTCTGGGGTTTGTTTTCCCTTTTCTGTCCCCCCTCACTGCCAGCTGGCTTTTCTTGGCAAGTTTTTTCCTCTCCCACCTCATGCAGCTGGAATGTCTGGACCACGCGCTTTTCTTCTTCAACAGATGCGACAGGTGACAGAAGGAGGACCCAGGTGGCCTTCCCCTTGACAGCAGAGAATTCTCCTTTTTGGAGAAGCAGAATTGCAAGAGGCATAAGGGTCTGATTTTTTACACTCCCCTAAGGGGTATACGTGAGTAACTCAAGTTATGCCATGCTGTATGAACACCGTCCCTGCCGTTTTGTTACTCTTCCCAGGATTGCCTAAAATGCTCTGAGGATAATGTAACTAAAACGAGAAAAACGTCCCTCTTCATTACATCTATACCAACTTACAGTAATATTCCTCTAGCACTGTCAAATCCACATCTTGCTTTTTTACTCATATGATATTCTATAAAGACAAGCAGCAGCTCAAATAGCTCCTAAATACAGTATCTTCTATTTAGGAGCTATTTGAGCGTGCAAAAGTTGTCAACAAGTTGCATGATTACTTACAGCCTTGTGCTTGCATACATCTTGTATTTTAGAAAAACCAATAGTTTCCCATTGTTTATATTTAAATTTAAATATTTAAAGATACTAGTTCATAATAGATTTAAAGTCATTATTATAAACATGAATTTGCTAACTGTATTCCCTTTGTCTACTGAAAAAAAATTCCTAACGGTATTGAAAAAACCCCCATAGCATATTACAACTGGAGTAGAGAAATACTTGCCTGATGACTGTACAATAAAGCTACCTAATGCAGTAGAAAATGACAAGCAATGTTAGCATCCACAGCTGTTTTAACATTTTTAAAACCCTAATAATTATTCATACCTTGTACCTTATAGTATAAAAACTTCTGAGTGTTGTGACTGCTTTGTTCCTTTGTAAATATTTGTTCAGCAATGTCACATACATTGAGTCACATGTGTATGCCCACATTTATGAAAGTGGATATGGCCAATGAAGAAAAGTTTCACTGAAGTTTAGGAGTAGAATGAGGGGATTCTTAAACTAAAAAAAGTAGATGCAGTTGTTCATCTACAGTTTGTATATTTTTCGTAAAAATAACAATATTTGGGGGAATCCTAATCCTGAACACAGATTTACTTACTAAGTTGACAGTTAACTTGGTTTTCCTAATTAGCTTTATACTAAGCCTTTCTTTCTAGAAGAATAAATAATAGTTATGCTGCATTTGCACACACGAGAATTGGTGAGACAGAAATAGGGGAGCAATGCAAAAGTAATTTTATATTGTTTCCACCTGCGAAACTGTGGCCCTATGACTTCAAAGCAAATTTTACTATTTCTTTTCAGGAAAAGACACGTGGGATAGATGTTTGGAGTCACTTTGCAAGCATGCGTGTAGTGAAGTGCTGGAAGGGGTCAGTCAGGGAAGCGCTATGGAATTAGGGAAACATTTCTTGTAGAAAGCATAAGATTATTTTTCCCTGTGTTGATAAAGGAAATGTTTTCTACAGCTCTGCTTTCATTTTGGTGAGACTAAAATTACATTGTTTTGGGGAGGGGGTAAAAATAAGTGCTCATCATATTTAAAAATTGTTTTAATGAATGTTCAAGGACGTAGTTTTCTTGAAAAGGTGACAAGTTGGAGTGTTTCTGCTGTGATGAATTCATCTGGATATGGTATTCTTGACTTATTTTAAAATGTGTTTAATTTCTCTTTTGTGCTGTTTGGGGATAAATTAATCTCAGGCTTTTAAAGAAAGCACATTCTGTAGATGGATGGATTAGTCAATAGTTGAATGAACTCAAAATAAAAACACGTGTTCCTTAGTCAGGTCTGGAAAATGAAATGGTTCTACAGCCAGTAGTGCTGACCGACCCCTTAATTTAATTTAGGAAGGTATACCACACATTTCCCAGAGATCTTCCTGATAGCCTGATACACTTGGAACAGATAAAGAACTGAGGAATAAATAGAAGTTAAGCTAGGCATTATTTTAAAATTACCCCCCAAAATTAAGATTATGTGTTAAACATTTTAATCCCGAGTAGAAATTTTCTTAGACGCTGACTTAAAGCATGCGTTTGCACACAGAAGTTCTGATTTCAGAAGTAATGATTACCTTTGAGAGAGTCACGTACATCAGAACAGTTTTGCCCACTTCTACAGCATTGGTGATTGCTCTTGTAAGACATAAATAACAATCTCAAATATGCACTGGAAAAACATCTCAGTGAAGTTTTAGTCCAGGTCAGAACAAATGAAGATGATTCTCAAAAACCAAAGCAAAGCCAAAAAGATAAAAGAATCCAACTTTAAGGTGTTTTGGTTTGTATCTCCACTGATGTTCAAGATTTACCAACTCTAAAGTACTTTTCATTTTGCAAGTGCTTTCCAAACACTCACCTACAGCTATTTACCTAAAGACTTCTGTTAAGGGAGTGAAAGGAATGTGCTGGGAATGTCTCTATATGGAGGCTGACAAGCTTTTTAATAGGAAAGTTTCTAAGTTTTCCTTTTCCCTATTGTTTAAATCTTATGCAGTAATATTTAAACTCATGAAGGAAGGAGTCGTATAAATATGTTGCTTGTAATTACATCAGCACATTATAAAACTGTAACGTGGTTCCATATTTGGCTGATGATGGCATGATTTTAAATCAATCCCAAGTATTGTCTGCAATTCTCTTTCTAAAGTCTGTTTTAAAAGCAGCAAATTAGTTATCAAACAGCCTTATATACATTTTATTAATTTTCTGTGTTGGCACTACCTGGTTTTACATTATTTTCCAGAACAAATAGTCTCTTTAGTTTTAAAAATGCATCAAAACATAGTTATGTGGAAATAGTGACTGATTTAAAAATGTTAATAAGAGCTTATTCAGTTAATTCATACTGTATTTCAGAGGGATTCTGATTTGGTTATGTTTTGGTTATATTTTAATTTTTGAAAAGTCAAATCCTAAGAACATCTACAGCTGTCTCTAGTCATAGAACATATCTCCATAATTAAAAAATGTAACAAAACAACTCATAAAGAGACAACTCACAATTACCCAGTAATCAGACGATGAACGAACATGCCTCTATTCACTTTTCAGCCCCTCTGGACAATTCGAATTAGGCGTGAAGTGTGGAAAATGACAGCAAAACATTTTAGATCTCTCAGACCTAAGAAATACCTTCTCTAAACCTTGCTTTTTCAACAGACCCTTACCTGGAACGCGAGTTTTACAGATGATCCATTTAATCAAAACGGTGAAGATCACCCACTGACGTATGATGCTCGGCTCCCTCCCAGCCGTACCCCAGCGGGTCAGCACGACGTCCCTCCCTCCGTGTCAGCTTTCCAGCCGCTTCCTCCCAGCCCACCGCGGTAGCCGCCAGACGTGCTTTGAGCAAGCTGTGCCGTCCGCAGGCCAGCGCTGGGAGGCCATGAAGCGACCCTCCATGGGGCAGGACACGAAGAACTTTCAGTCCTCATGCCAGCTGCGATGGGGACTTTCTGTGTGGCCTCCACTATATTTATTCCAGCCACCTTGCTTTTGTTAGCTGTAAAAGTGGTTAAGCTTAATTTTCAGCTTTACTTTCAGAAATACCATGTGGACTAGGTTGTGAGAAGGCAGTGCTTAAAAGATGTCATGTACTGAAGGGTATTTCTAAAGTATCTTCGGTGCCACGGTGGTTGCTGTTACCTTGTCCTTCTGCAATCATGCCGCGGCCGCTGGGCTCACGAGAGAAACTGTAGAGTTATAATCAGATTGATAAGTTCAGAGGTCCACCCTTATCTTTTTCTGCTTGTTCATAAGAACAACAAAATGGCACGTCTTGCATCGCCACATACTCTGTTTGCTTGTAAATAATTTCTCATATACATGTGCAATATGTGAAGTGCCCCAGGTGACACATACTGTACCGGCTTATTGTGTATCCTGGCAGCACCACGAGAATGCAACAAATTGGAATAAACTGTTATATACTGTGGTATATATAATAGTGTCTGGTCTTGATGGGGCTGGTTAAATGTGTGGGTGCCTTGAGAGGCACAGGTGAGCATTTAGTTTATGTTTCTGTGTGATGTCGTTGTCTTAAAACTCTCCTTGCTGACAGAGGAGCTCTGTTAAACAAATATACATTAGTACAAAGCCTTTTCATGGGAAAAAATCGAGTTCTTGTTCTCTTGTGCCTAAAACACCCACCTGTATGAACTCATCCACTGAAGTCAGTGCAGGCCATGATGTGGTTTAAGTTGTATGTTTGCTGTATTTACTGTACCGGGGCTAAGCAAAATTTAATGACCAACATGTCTGAAATGATTGGCACTTGGAAAACATGGTCCAAAATTATAGAGCTTGTTTGCCAGTTGTGGCAGGCCCAACAGTTGTGGCAGCACAGACTAAATCATCTGGAGGACAGCACAGAGACAGCTGTAGGTACCCGAGAGCATTGCACCCTTGTATTAGAATCACAGACGCATAGAATAGTTTGGGTGGGAAGGGACCTTTAAAGATAATCTAGTCCCACCCCCCTGCAATGAGCAGGGACATCTTCCACCAGATCAGGTTGCTCAGAGCCCCGTCCAACCTGACCTGGAATGTTTCCAGAGATGGGGCATCTACCACCTCTCTGGGCAACCTCTGCCAGTGTTTCACCAACCTCACTGTGAAAAATTTCTTCCTTAGACCTAGTCTAAATCTGCCCTCTTTTAGTTTAAAACCATCACCCCTTGTCCTATCACTACAGGCCCTACTAAAAAGTCTGTCCCCATCTTTCTTAGAAGCCCCCTTTGAAGTACCGGAAGGCTGCAGTAAGGTCTACCCAGAGACTTCTCTTCTGGCTGAACAACCCCAACTCTCTCAGCCTGTCCCCAGAGGAGAGGTGTTGCATCCCTCTGGTCATTTTGGTGGCCCTACTCTGGACCTGCTCCAACAGGTCCATGTCTGTCCTGTGCTGAGGGCTCCAGAGCTGGGTGCAGGACTCCAGGTGGGGTCTCACCAGAGCAGAGTAGAGGGGCAGAATCACCTCCCTCGATCTGCTGGCCACGCTGCTTTGGATGCAGCCCAGGAGACAGTTGGCCTTCTGGGCTGCGAGTGCACATTTCCAGCTCATGTCCAGCTTGTCACCCACCAGCACCCCCAAGTCCTCCTCGGCAGGGCTGCTCTTGATCCCTTCATCCCCCAGCCTGTACTGATACTGGGGGTTGCCCCAACCCAGGAGCAGGACCCTGCACTTGGCCTTGTTGAACCTCATGAGGTTCACATGGGCCCATTCCTCAAACTTGTCCAGGTCCCTCTGGATGGCATCCCGTCCCTCAGGCGTGTCAACCGCACCACTCCGCTTGGTGTCATCTGCAATTTATATGCATACAGCAGAGGAGACAATATTTTCCTGTTTGTAGGGGACTTGTATTTGTTTCCCTGCTGCCAAGGAATATCAGGGGATTGCAAAACCGAGGAGACACTGGGATAGTAATTCAAAAGTCTGTGAGTGGTTTCAGCGAAGCAGCCACTCAGCTAAATCAAGAGAGGATGCTCCTGATCATATAGGAGGAAAGGCAGCCAATGGTAATGGGATAGAAGGAAATACCGTTTAAGGAATTTAGGGGATGAATTGGAAGATGAGTGTTTATGGAATAAGGAGTCTAGTTGTATTTTTCTCTTCCAGCTGCTAAAAGTTGGTTTATTTGAAACAGAACTTGCTTCTGAACTTCAGGGCAACTGTGTAAAAAACTGTTGCTTGGGGATGACTGTCATTAATTTTCCAATTACTTTGGCTTTTCTCATCTTTTGGACTGTTTTCGGTCCACTTGTGATGTAGAACAGGAGAAAAAAATAAACGCTGTACTAGTCTTGGCTACCTACACAATAAGGCCAGGCTGAAGTGAAAAGGGAGCATGGCAATGAAATAATCTAGTTTACACAAATGAAGAGGAAAGACCTTGTGACAGGAACTGGAGGACTATGGCATTTCAATTCTATATTTGGGGTTCATTGGACCAGAAACTTGAATAATTAAGTTAAAGAAAAAAAAACATGAAAAAAACAAAAAACCCCAGAGAAAATACAGAATGCTAAACAGTAGAAATAAAAGGGTTTGTAAATGCTTCTCTTCCCCCTGCGAAATGCCCTTACAGACTGGGCCGTTCCTGCACTTTTGTCGCTCTTATTCCAGCAGCTCCGCAACTGGCTTGCAAGCTTCACACATTCCCACTGTACAGGAAGCTATTTAGGACAGGTCCTACTGTCACCCTGGAAGGCCTGGCTGAGTGATCAGTCGCTCCTTCCTCTTTGCAGTAGCCTCAAAACTGGTACGCTTGCCAACGGTTGTCCTTCTCCACCCTTTTTTGTTCTTGTGGAAGCTTTTCTAACCTGGTGTTGGGAGTGGAGGGGAAGGGTCTGGCATGGGGACTTCCCAGTACATGGAAGAGATGGTGAGCAATGCAGATACCCTCCATTGCAAACATCGTTTGAGAAGGCATGGAGTGCTAGAACAGAGTCAACGTCACTGGTGTTCTCAGTTTCTTCCCACTTGCATCAGTCACTTCAATACGCTTTCACCTGAATATAAGCGGCTAGGAGGAACTGCAAGGGAAACACTACTGTGCAGCACATAACGTGCATTCAGAGCCCTTCTGCAGGTACAAAGCAGTGAACAGTTCTGCTTGCAGGAGTGCATGAGAAAGTAGAAAAGTATTTGTGCAAATACCTTTCATATAATAAGGCCTGAGAATGTAACTGGGGAAAAAAAGACAATAAGAAGGATCTAGATCACCTAAAAGAAGAGATTATTCACTGTGTTAAGAGAAGTGAATGATTTTGAGAAAAGACAGAGCTGTCATTAGAAGTTTGTAGGAAGAAAGAGGAGGACCTGAAAATGAAAGTTCAAATGTTCTCACCTGAGGTATGAAGAAGAGGGGGACCAGCAAGATGCCAGAGAAGAGATGTGGACCATGACAAAATAAAATATTTACTTAAAATAAAAAGGCATACAAATGCTGTCAGAGGTCATGAGATATTTCACTTTGTGAAATACAGGAGTTCTGCATACCTGAAGATAAATGTCCGTGTTCTTGTAGCCTATCTGGGCATTTTTTGAGTATCACTGATTCTTACTCAGCTCTCTGCAGTAACCAATGAGTCTGAGCAATCAAACTGGCTACAAAATCCATAAATCTCAGTGTAATCTCAGAATAACTGCTGCAAGGGGATTATGTCAAGAGTCAGTGAATAACTGTAGACAGGAAGAAGCAAAGAGTTTACTGATCTATTTCTTCCTCCTGAGGGGCAAATTTCCCTTTAAGCAGGAACCAGTATTTTCATAAGATAGAAGGTTTTCAGCTGCTTTCCCTTACTCTCCTGTTAAGCAACTTTCTGTGTTTCATTGTCATCCTTCTGTCAAAAGATAGTAGTGAAGAATATGGCTGAGATACAAAGAGATGCCTCTGGACAAATAACTCAGTTGGCCCAGATCCAGAACTTCAGGGAAGCTGGGGTGGGTTCAGTGGTCTGGTGAGCTGAGTATCAAGCTTTGCCACTGCCTAAAAGGTCCTGTTCCCTTCCTCTCTTTACATCCTCTCTCATTGTGTTCTCCTGCTATTGAACTTGTACCAGGACTAGGACCTTTCGGACCTTTCAGTCGATTCAACTGACTTACCTGGGCAGAAAACCAGCCCAGCTTGCAGTGTTTTTCTCATGAAAGGATCTAATCAGCTGATCTGGCCATGGAACTGCAGGCCTAACAGCATCTTTCTTGGGGCAAAACATCCAGAAATCACAGCTCTACTGATAAAATTTGCAGACTAAGGATCTAGAAATGGACTGTATGTTGACTACACATATATATGGACTGTAAATCCTATGATAAGGGAAATAAACACACTGCTTGTGTAGTCCAGATCATTTATTGCCTCCTACATAAAGACAAAATATTAAATAAATCAAACAATAATAGGAAGCAAAACCAAAAGGGGAGTCTAAAACTCCTCTTCCATTAACATCAACTGTTTTGCCTTCCAAGGATTTGCAGAATCTTCTCTGCTAGCCTGCCTTCACTATGAGCCAAGGTCAGAGAGCTGAGCCAAAGCAGGATTACGACATGAATCTGTGTTCTCTGGAGTGCTCTGTGGAACAAAATCATGATATCATTAAGGTTTACAGTGGGCTATGAATGGGAAAAGGGGAGAGAGTCTGGGTTTTTACTATGCTGGGATTAATTTAAACTTCAGTAGTATCAAAACTTCCAATGTGCAGAGCAGTAATGAAATTTATTTCTCCTATTTTCTTCACTCTGTGCCAGTCTTCCCCATTCACTACTTATAACGGGACCACACACGGGATTGAAGATACTGCAAATCTAATTGCAATCTGGATTGAATTCAGGGTGAAGTAAAAAATCGTGGAGGGTGTGGCTGAGCAGGCTTTCTCCAGAACAGTTTAACTAGATGTTTTCCTTGGATATTTACAGTGCTATTAATGCCTATTGTTCATAAAGCTTGTATCCAATATTTGAAGTTAGTGAGAATTTATGGCTTTGGCATAGTTTCTAGTATGCTAGAAAATAAAAAAGAAATTAAAGAGTTGACCGTAAAGAGTGAAAATTGCATATAGATTTGCACTGTGAAGATGACAGACATGATTACAAGGACTTGACTATCAGTTCATTTAGAAATGATCTGTTTGAGCTTATTTTTCATGTGAGTTCATTTATCACTGAAATGGTTGCTAGGACAATATACTTGGTAATTTGAGACTTGCTCTAGAATTGTGAATAGGTTGTTTAAACATATTTTCTTCATGGCAGCCTCGATATAGTGAAATTATTGGTGCAAAATGGTTTTTATTATATCAAGTCCTGATCTTACAAGCACTTATATCTGGACTGAATTTTATTCTGAGTTGCAGGATGATTGCGTGTTAGATCTCTGAGTGAAGTTAAGCATGCATAAAATGGTTCTATTCAGGCCTTAAATTCCTGCTAACTTTCTGTGCCTAATATTTCCTTCTTGGTTGACTCCTGGCAAATATCTGTCCAGGTCACTACTTAGACTGTGAAAATCATTTTTTAGTGGTCACTAGCTTTCACCACTGAACAAACACGGAGACCTGGGTAAAATGGTAGCCGTGTGAATATGAGCTGGATTGCTTAAAACCCCAGTGAGATGATGAATGGCACACATTACATGCCTGCACGGCATGTTGGCTAAGTCCTTTCAAATCCTAGTCCCTGGCATTTTTTAGCAAGTCTTGTGGCTTTCCTCTCACCTTTTCTGTGTCAGGGTATCTTTAAACGCTTATAGTCTATTCCAGATGATGCAGATGGAACTGGGATTCGGTTTGCAAGCGCTGGAGAACACTCTTGACAGACCTGTCTGGTTGGTTTTGGCAGAAGCAATCCCTGCAGGACCTTGCCTCACGCAGAGCTGGGAAGCAGCCGGCTGCTGTTCGGAGCATCCAGGAAAGGAGCCCTGAGTGAGTAGGAAGAATAGGGAGAGGTAGACTAGAGAGCCCTTAATCCATGCAGTGGGAGCAGCCACTGGAAGGAACAGGTCTGGGAATCCCAAATAGGAAATGAATATTAGATTTTTTTTTTGTATGTCAGAAAGAGGAGATTTGTAGCTTTCTGCTCAGATTTCTGAAATATGTACGTATACCTGCAAGTATAAATACTTAGATTGGTATATCTGATCTTACAGATAATCGTGTTCTGTGGTTATTTGAATATTATGCACTGAAGACGCATGAGTTTGGGAGCCAGGAAGCCTGACTCTTTATCCACTTAGATCCTTTTTGTGAGGGACTAGCTAATGCCAGGGGAGTTAGTCCCCATTTGCAATAGCCTTGGCTTAATTTATGAAGTGTCAGAATGTGACCAGGTACATCAGTAGACATGTAAGGCCAGAGATGTGGTGGAATCCTGATTCAAATATGACAGGAATCATATTCATTGAATTCTAACTGTGATTGAGAAAAGTATTTACAGCTAAGGAAATGTGCATTACACGCTATTGTCATGAAAAGAAACTACAATACACAGGGAAAAAGCCATCTCACTTCTTGGAACATCTGGGAAAGGCAGATGAACAGAAGGCTGAACCCCAGAGTATACAGGAGGCAGTGATCTGCCTGCCCTCGGCTGATAACCTTTCATCTCTGTTTTTGCAATATCAGTCTTGGTAAATGAGTAAAAGTTGTCAGCTTGGGACTTGGGGCCCATGAGTGATCCTGGGGCTGCAGGAAGGATGAATTGGCTCTGAGATATTGGGGAAAATGTGAGGATAAAGACCCCACTTATGACCTTGCAAGGGGAAAATGATGTTGGGGTGGTTGATGTTGGAGAGCATGGTTACTTGCTGTGCTGAAGGTAACTGAGGGAGCAGAGGCTGAGGACAGAAAGGATTACTTTGCTCTCTGTAGGACTCTGGCAAGGGTGTATGATCTCCACATCATTAGCAACCATTAATTCGAATCTTTATAAACTGGTTTTAATCAAGTCTTTTAGCAACAGCATATAAAGCTCTGACGAAATTCCCCTCACTAAGAATTTGGGAGAAGTTGACAACCGTGCAAATGCCACCCACACAGCTGGTGGTTGTGGGCCCAGAAATCAGGGCATGCCAAAAACCACAGGACAATCTCTTAAAACAATAAAGCAACTCTACTATGCTCTCCTCCTTGCTGATGGGGTTCCTGTGGCTCCCAGGCTGGTTGTAGCTGTCTCTGCAATTCTCCTTTGAAAGTACGAGCTCCCTGGGAACCCCTCTCCATTGTATTGGCATAGACCTACCCTGAATCCAGCTGCAGGGAACCCATGGTTTTCTGCGTCCGCTAGCCACATTTGTTGGCTTGCCAAAGGCTTTGCAGCACTGACTGGCTGGAGCAGGGCCCAAGGGTGTGAGCTGGTGTGCTGGGAGAGAAGGAGCATGAGCAACGTGTCTCCAGAGAGCAGAGGTGGGAGTTTCTGTGTGGATGGCAAGTATCTATCATGGGAGGGTGCAGGCAAATTTTGTACTCCTTTCCTGCTCAGGATAGCCCAGGAGTCTTATTTAGACAACTACAGCCCCAGGCAGAAAACTCAAATGCAGTGCATGTGACAGCTGAGGTTCTGCGTGAGGTGTTGAATCACTTCTGTGGCATTTTTCTATATGTGCAAACCGATGGTTTTAGTATGGGAAAAAAAAAGGATTTGAACCTGCATGAACACCAACACTTCAAACAGAGATATACTCTACTCTTCATTGCTGTACGTAGGCCTCTAATTTGCCAATGCTGCTGCTGCTGTTGAATTGGGTAGATTGGCTCAAAGTTATAACAACAACACTCATTTCTTATATACGAGGCAGTGTAGGAAGAACTTTTTCTTTCCAAAAATAACTAAGGATGGAGGATAAAACAGATGACTTGTATACAGATATTTTTAGCTAAAAGAACTCGATTATATGAGAAGTTTAGGTCTATAAAGATAACAGAGTTCCTCAACTGTTCCCATCTGTCTTGTCCCTGTCCTGTGTCAGCAGGGGGAAGTAGTAACTAAGACCTTCTGTGGCTTAGATACTAAGTGCTTTCACTGGAGTATTTTTGTCCGCCCTCCTTTCTTTCCCTCTTTGACATCAGTAGGAAGTTTTATTTATACACTGCTATGAGATATTGTATCTACTACGGAAAATTACTGACAACTGCTTTGTCAGAGACACTTACGTCCAAGTAAATCTGCTTCCTTTTACAACATTTTTGTTAATCTGGATTAAAACATTGCAGGTGCTGCTCGGATTTCTACTGCCTGCAAGATACTAATACTGTTTCAATTAGACTGATTGCTGTAACAGCAGTTTTCTAAAAATTGCAGTGATGGTGGCTTCGAGGCATGCAGTGTGAGCAAGGACACCTCTTGTTCCCCATCCAGATCTCAGGCTGCGTCTCCAAACGCCGTGCCTGCTCAGAGCGGAGCTCGTTTAGCCCCACCCTCTGAGCAGTCCAGCCTTTATTTATATGAAATCTGTGGTCCAACTGGCTTCAGATGGCGTGTGTATGTGCGTGTGCCTGCCTTCCGAGTGTGTGAGACGAGCTGGGATCATGAGCCAGGGTTGTTCCAAGTGGTTTTAATCAGCAGCCCATTAGAGGAGAATGGAAAACTTCTAACAGGATAAGAACCGAGTAAGTAAACCTAACTTTGAACTCGCAATCTGGGCAAAACACATGCGAACAAAAATCTTCATAGTCTGTCAGCTTTCAGATAAATGATCAGTTTTAGAGAGAAAGCTGTGCATGCTGACAGGAAGGAGGCAATTTAAAAGGACTGGAATGAAGGAAACTGTAAAAACAAAGTGGGAATTGAGAATGCAAGAGAGAAAAAAACAGCAAGTGATTGTTCACGAAGTTGGTACACTCTCTTGCTCTTTTCAGCTGTGGACAGGACGTGTTAAGCTTTAACCTCTTGCTTTCTTGGATACTATTGTCTGGCTGAGTAGTTCCTTCTGCAACAGGGGTGAAATTTCTGCTCCTCACCTGTCTGCCGGCAGGTCTGTTCTCCCGAGAGCGCGCTGCGGACGAGCTCGCTACAGCTCCTTGCAGAACGCCCCATGGCACGCTGCTGTTTGCCGCTGCTCACTCCTTTTTTTTTCACAGGTTGTTCCCGTACCCCCATGGGAGGCTACTTCCCAAGCCTCTGCTCCTCTGGAACCCGTGACTTCTTGACAGGCACCAGGAAAGCGCTCAGCAGCAGGAAGGGGGAAAACTCGTGCTAGTTTTGGGTAAAGCGTGCTTTTGACTTTTTTTACCCTGGCAAGACGTGGCTCCTTGGACTGCTTCTGCAATGTGGCAACGGGTGAAGTGAGGACGGCAAAGTGGCCATGGTTTGTGGGCAAGTCCCCAGGTGCCGCAGGCTTTGTCGCCCTCGTCCCTTCCTTCTGGCCTTAGTGGTGGCCATCTGTCTGTTCTGCCAGACCCTGACTCCTCTCATGACCAGCAGCATCCTTTCGGCGGTTGTTAATGGGATTGCACCCAACAAACTGACTAAATCACAGCAAGGAAGATACAAGGAGGTCTCCCCAAGCAACACTCCCTGCTTCTTCCCTGGCAGTAACTCACAGACAGTGAAAAAGGTAAGTCAGCTGGAGCAGAGTGCTGAGCAATAATTAGCAAAGTGAGGGATAGCGAGTCTGGCAGGATCATCTGAGTCCAGCTAAAATTAGCCTAAGCTTGGAAGTCTGAGATCTGTATACAAACAAATGGGTGATCTAATGACAGCAGCATATGCACAAGCACATCGCCGTTACCAGCTCCTCAGCGTGGTGTTATTAACACAGGAGTCATGAAATCTTCGACTGCAACACAGCATTGCTCTGTGACTCCAGGGAGATTTCAGTTTGCTGCACGGACCGTATTTTATTTTGGCTTTAGGAATCGGGTCAGAGGCTTTACAGTACAGGCATGTAAATCAGGACCAGTGGGGTTTCATGAAAGTGACTGAGGCCATTAATTAGCACCGGGACTGCAGCTGCCCGGTGTTAGAGCTATCTGCCGGTCAGTTTTGAACTTTACTGGGATTCTGCTGAGAAGCTGAGTTTAACTGTATTTGAGAAATAATAATAATAAAAAAAGATTTTCACATTTTCAAATCACATTATTTACTTTGGAATCTTTGCCCCACAAATTTTACTTTGTCCTTAGGTTACCTGACCTCATGTTTATTTTGTATAGGGTTCCTAGAATGGGTGTTAAAATCTAACAAATGCAGACACTGCTATTTTAGTTGAAAAATGTGGTTTGTTAAATGGTCCAGACTCAGGTAGTTATTTTCACTCTGGAATCTGTGATCAACACTAGCACAAATCTTTCAGGTTTTCTTCAATCCTACAGACGCCTGCTAATAGTGCAGCAGATATCACACTGTGAAATTATCATTATGCTGGCATTTTATATACAACTCTATGAGGAGTATAAACATTAATCTGTGACTTCTCAGATTATGGACAGCATCCACATAAAGCAGTTCAAACTAAAAAAAAAAAATTAGAAGGCTGCTTCTTTCATTAGACAGGGTTCACAGGCTGAAAGATCAGCAATATTGATTTTAGGAGAGCAGTTGTAAAGTGCATCTTCTGCAACAACAAAAACAGATACGTGAAATAACTTTGGCATGAACTCTTGAACATTAAGTCTTAAAAAATTTTTTTTTCTTGTGAAGGTCAGAGATATTTATCTTATAAGTTGTGGAAATCTACTCCATGCTGCATTTGTCATAATTTTATATTTTAATGACCTTTTAGTACACTAGGTACCCAGATTTAGATTTGTTCAATAACATGACAAGAAGAATTGCAATTTAAAGGGAAATAAGCACAGCTGACAGATGCAGGTTGCATTGTGTTACAGCTTTTGACACCTAGAGTCCGTTCCTTTTTACTCATTGCTATTGTAAGGGCAAAGAACATTTTGTATCTTACCTTAGGCTACCTGAAGTCTGTAAGAACTGGTGAAATAATGGCAAAGTTTTGCTAGCATGCTGTTTGGCTGAAAGTATCTGTAATTTCTTCTTTCCCAATTTGCCTGAGAAAAATGCAGATTTACATTGAACTTGGTGTGCTGGCTGTTCGAAATGAGAAGGAAGCTTATGGTTTTACAACACGCTGTACTTACTGCCCTCCAGCATACATGGTTGGATGTGACTCTCACACGCACACGCTGAACCTATAGTACAGATGTAAATGCATATGTTAACCCTTATAGGTATGTTTTCCAGGGCTGTGCTACTCTAACACATTCCGCTTCAAGTTCTGAAGACCACCCATAGCTGGCTCCCTATTTGTCTTGAAAGTTTCCTCTAGAGCATGATGAACAAAATGTCTTGCACATGTTGGGATGTTACTCTAAGTTGTTCTTTGTTTCCAGAGAATACTCTGCTGGTTGTGTGGGCTGAATAATAATCTCAGGGAACAGAATAGACAAACATCTCCAAAAACCTCTACCACTTTGCTTTGAAAGCGTGTTCTTGAACTGTGTGTTTTTGCCCACTGCTTATTCAGATAGCTGAAGTGTTATCTTGCTTGATTTTATTGGGTACCCAGTAACATCTGAGACAGATGTCATGGTTGAAACTTTACACTGTTTTCTTTTACAGTCACGTGCCAACCCACAGTAGCTAGTTTGGAAACAACTGGTTTAAATCTTCATGTATGAATCTGGAATAATACTTTAAAATACAGTCCAAATTATTCACGTTTTTAATTAACTAGTGACACATGTATTCTTATTCTATAAGTAGTCCAGCAAACAAATTTATTAAAAATAATCTATTGTGCAGTTAAACAGTGACTTAAAGCAAACACTGCAATATGTCTTGTGAAATCAAAGCTCATGAATAAATTTTAAGGAAAAGAAGACCCTGCTGGAGATAATATTCTTTAGATAACAACCAGTGTTTCTGAGTTTTGAGCCATAACATCTGTCACACTGCAGAATCTCTTCTGACTGGGTAGGGACAGGTTTAATTCTTGCTTCCTTCAGAGAAACAATCAGTATTGTGTTGAGCCTGCTATGAGAATTTGGTTGTAATTGTTATTGCATGAGCAAAATCCCCTTCCACAGTCTGATAATTTCTCCATTCAGAGTATGCATAGCGCTAAGTATGCATAAGCTCAAAAAAAAAAAAAAAAAAAAAAAATTTGGCATCTTTTACTGGCCATTAGGGGAACCGGAGGGAGAGATCTGAGGGAAAGTGCAGCTTTGCCACTGCATCTCTGATCTCAGAATTCATCTCATTTTGGAAGGGAAAGTTCCAGACAAACGCAGAAAAAGCATGGGGCTGGAAATTGCCAATTTAATCTGTAAATGTGTCTTTAACTACATCCAAGATGCCCTGGGATGGAGCCATTACTGTCAGGCACGTAGCACAAGCTGTCTTTTTTAAATTGCAAAAATGCAGGTTTCATTGATAGCCTGGAAAACCTGACAGACCTCATAGTACTTCTCTCTCAGGTATCACGCCTTACAGGATTTTTAAAAGCTGATGGAGAGCTAATCCTGTAGCCTTATTTTCACATGAACAGAGGTCAACATTTTCTAGTGTAAGATTAAATGTTAATACCTGTAACATGAAAAATAGAAGGCTTATTTATGAATCTCCAACATTAAAGGCATTAGAGGGAGATATCACATCCAGCAGCAGGCTGTCCAGGTTCAGCCAGGAATGCTTACCTCCTGCATGATGAAATATTTGTGAATATATAGTAAGGAGAAGAGTTGGTGCTGTGGCACCAAACTGAAATAGGTATCAATAAAAAAAGCCCATACAAGCCCTGTGTGTAGGTCTGCCTGGCATGGTACTGTGCCAGAAATACCTTTGGTACCAGCCAGATGTGAAACTGTTACACTCCTTAGGTAATTTAGCTCTGCTTCTCAGC
Organism: Phaethon lepturus; assembly: GCF_000687285.1. Classification (NCBI taxonomy): domain Eukaryota; kingdom Metazoa; phylum Chordata; class Aves; order Phaethontiformes; family Phaethontidae; genus Phaethon; species Phaethon lepturus. The sequence continues at coordinate 16,743 of NW_010514271.1, forward strand.
CAGTTGTGAGAAGAGCTAATTATCTGATTACACTGTGTTTCCACTCTTTGAATTAATTCAGCCGGAGCCAAATTAGGTGTCGCTGTACAGCAGTTCATTTTGCCCAGGTAGGTGTAGTACCTCTGCTGTTGGGAGAAAGCAGTGAGACACTGTTGCTCATGTGGTAGGCACTGTTTCGGCATACTAGCTCTCTAACCATGGCTAATGTATAAAAAAATTAGATTTTTATATTTTAAGGTGGGTCTTGAAGGAGATTATTTCATGGGTACTCACAAGAACCTTGCTTCACATCCCTGGCCATTTAATGCCAACTGAGAAAAAGAAAACAAACAAGACATGCAGCTGATTATATGAGAATTCAATTAGTGGGTGAGGCTGGCATCTTAATAAATGAAATGTAACAGCTATGGTGAAAAAAGCTGTCTTAATTTTCAAGGCCCTCAACCTTGTCACTTGTGTTTGGTGTAAAAGATCTATCTCCATGAGCAGCTATAATGAGTTTAGCAAACAAGAAGAATGAAAAAAGGTTTTTATGGATTTGTTCTGAACACATAGAATAGGATATTGTTTACTGGGAGTGGACAGTATGAAAGACGCAAGATAATGGCAGTTTGATGTGGCCATATCTCAGAGATACTATATAGAAAAAGAAAAAAAAAAAGAAGAAGAAACAAAAAAGAGAAACATCATGTTTTAGTTCTACCCAAGATCTAGAGGAAGATCTAGCTGAACATCTTGCACAGGTTACAGGCCCAGGTAACTATATTTGAAAATTGGGAGTGAAATTACTGAAAAGCTGAGAAATTGTTACTAGAACTTTAGAACTCTGGGCATCCGGAGTGAAATTATCCTCTCCCTACTTGAGTGCTCCACTCTATCTTGTCAGAGACAGAAAGCTGGACCTCATAGTCAACAGAAAAAACTGCCTCTAATGCAAAATTCATCATGACTTAAATGCAGACATTGAAAACAAATCTGATGAACTTCACCCTCTGAAGGCATATGTCTGCATTTTTTCTATTGATTTTTTGGATGGAATATACTTGCTTCAGTCAGAAAAAGCAGGGAACGAAGCAGGCAGGAGAGAAGTGTTGTGGAAGAAGGCATGGGGAAAGGAGGCAGATGTGGGAGGCAGAGTAGGGAACTACGTCTGCAAAGTCATAGTATCTCAGAAGGCACAGAAGAGGCTGTGCACAGGGGGGGCTGGATTTGTGCTGGGGAAGAGAAAGGGAGATGGGAATGGAAAGAAACAAAGACAAAGCTAGTGGGAACTTTTGAAATGTAAATATGTGAAAAAGGAGAAATGAAGCTAGATAATGGAATGAGAAGGGGTGATTTTTGCTATTATGCAGAAATGGAGTGTGGTGTGAGCTCTGGATAGAAAAGATTACATTATGCATAATAAGGTTTGATACATTTTTAAAGTAAATTTAGTCTTAAAAAGGATATTTATTTTATAGAATACAGTAGGGGGATGTGAACTCTTTTCTCCTCACAAAAGAACAGAGAACTTTGCTAGTATGAAATCTCTGTTAATAGAAAGCAATCAACAGATGGTATGGTATCAGCCACTGGCTTCCTTGGAATGATACCACATTCACACAGCACCCTATGAAAGCAGGACATTTCTCCCCCTTTTCAATGTAAAATGCAAAAGGCACTGAGGAAACAGCTATTTTTACTGTGCAGATAGCTGGAGATATTTTGGTGATAAAGGGCAAGGCTATTGTGGTAGCAGTCAGGAAAGAGGGGCAGGGTGGGAACTCTTTGCAGGAAGGGAACTTTGAGAAGGATGCATCAGCAGCAGATGAGAAATGGAGGCAGAATCTCACTCATGCACTTCACTGGAGCCCTTTCCGCAAAGTAGCTGTTTTCATAAGGTGGTAGGGTTGGCTTATCGTGTGTCCTCAAGACAAGGCAGTTGGTACTGTGAACTATAGACAATCATAAAGCAAAGGCATTTTGATAAAATAGCTCTGTGCTTCCAGCTCAGGGTGCTGGTGATGGCTATGCAAATAACTCCAGTTTTGCTCTTGGATTTATGAAGTCACCAGAAACCAGCCATCAAAGTTGTGCCAATAATCTAGTTGCTTGTTCTGTATTTATTCAGCAAACAATTGGAGGCCGAATTACATTCCAACCATTTTATTCTACAACCCAGTCCTTTCTGATTAGGAAATCTAACAGAACGTAAAGCCAACACATTTAAATATCCTCCAGAAAGTGAAACAGGAAATTAACTTTGCTGTTACTTCTTGATAGAGGACCTATGTGCACTTCAAATATAATGGTAGTATGAACAACTTAACTATTTCTATGAGCCTTATGCAAACATGAATAAAAATTTAAAAGTCACATTTGGAATTAATAAAGGCCTGCACAGTCCTGTAAATGAATGACTTAGGGCATTAGAACCACATGCTAAGTTTTTATTATCGCTTTTCTTATTAATGCTGTTTAATATTAGTGGTGTAGTTTCTAGGCATCCCACTCATGGATTTTTTGTAATGTTGTGCTAGGTGGTATTTAGCAGTGAAGGTAGATCCAAACTTCCTTTGCTGGCTAAATGGGAATTTAGGCAGTTGGCTGCCTGTGAATATTGCTAGTCGTGCCAGTGCTGTTTAGACAAGGCTGGTGCTCTTTCGTGTTATTTCTGTTGCACTCCCCTTTTATGCAAAGGCCTTTTGGTTTGCATAGTGGCTCATCTCTTTTGCAGCCACCCAGTACCTGCAGAAAGCAGTGGGGCTAAAGTAAGCTGCAGTAAAATTATTTGAAGCTATTGGACAAGACTCTGACAGCCTTGGCTAGCTTAGTGTAAAAGAGTGGCTGCCCGTAATCAACACGGGGACTAATGCCACCAGAACTGGGTAGCTGAAAAGATGATTCACAGTTTTTGAGTTCTTTCCTGTGAAAAGCTTAGGCAGACATGAGTTGGGCCATTATGTTAGGAAGAAGAATTTTGTTTCTGCAGTTGAAGTGATGGTCAATGAAATTCTATGGCTACAGTTCAAACTGTATATTTGCTTCCTTGCCAGGCAGAGACAATGCATCAATATTTATGGAATTATGCAATCTTCTTGGAATCTGAAAAAATGCCAAGGAACTGTTTTGCTCTCCTCAACTTGAAATATCTTTGCTATTTTCTTCTTGGCCACAACAATGACAGTAATTATACATTATAAGGTTCAGTTACTGACCAAATTTTGGATTTTTGGAACAACCCAGAAATTCTGTACAATAGAGGAAAGCTTCAGAGACTAATACAATCAATTATATCTTTATACATGCATAACCTAGAATTGGATAAACTGGTTTCAAGGAAAATGTCAAAACATTTTCTCTTTAACAGAGAACTTCACAGCTATGTGGAACTTGCAGACAGACAGAACTAAGAATTGCGACTCAGATAATAGATGTCTATTTTCAGTTGGACAAGGATGGTTACGTAATTCTTGAGCTTTCATATTACATAAACTGAGCTGTTTATCTCATTTATTAAGACCGCAGAGGAATACACATTTGATTTTATAATTTAAAAAAAAATCCGTAATAAATTTTATGGAGCTCAATTTTTTTCCTTTTGTGTTTTTCATGTTATTCTATAAACTGAAATAAAAATTACAAAATTTATTTTTATGCATTTTTATTCACTTTACAGACCATTGTGGTTTGTTTAGACCAGTTGTTAAGGCTGTGGATCATCAGTGTAACAGCCTGTTGCACTAAAATGGGGTCAGTGGCTTAACTAAGTGCAATGGTTTGCAAGCTGTAAGAGCAGGTATATCATGTCAAAGCTGACATAGGCCTCATCCTAACTCATGTGGGAAATCTCAGCTTTGCTGTAAAGGCTCATTAATTTCTGTGGAGACAGCCACACTATTCTCTAGGTAAGACATGGGCCACAGATGTTCTTTACGAGTCCCTTTCACATAAGGTGTATTGAATCTGTAATAAACTGACCTGCTAACAAACAATCTGAGTCTTCAAACCGGGGAAGAGCTAAAAAATGGTTGTGACATGAAAACATTTAACAATTATTCTCAAATATACAAAATGTTATGGATCCATTTTTTTGGTCTAAGCCTGCTGCACATTAAAGTTACAGGAATGAAATATCGAAATATGTGAACAGCTTATTTTCATCTATTGCACTCTGCTTCTTTCATACCAGCTCTCTTCCCAGACTGCATTTTTATGATTGAGAAACATTTTATAAAAACCAGCAGACTCTTTAAGTGTATAAACATGACTGCTATTGCTATAATATTGGAAATTCTGAAAAACACCCAGTAGTAACTAGATCAGCATGGCCAGTGATGTAAGGCATTTTAATATAGAGCTTTGGAAAAAATTACGGAATCACTTGCTACAAGTATGCAGTTGGCCAGAATTTTTTAAAATTCTGTGTAGCTAATGGGTAGTTTAAAACAAAACAAAAAATCCACCCTACATGGCACTGGCTTGGCAAGAAAATAGAGAGGACACGTTGCATCTTGTAACCTGGACTGCAAATAGCTCTGAAAGGAAAGGGCAGAGGAAATAAATTTGGCAACGCTATGCCTGGGTCTCATGCAAGCACCGTAAAAGGTGTTGAGCTACTTCATATTATTTAATGGTACCAGATTAGACAGCAGGTCAAGCTGTTAAATTTAGGCCCTACTTTGTCTCGGTGCCCCAAAGGTCCCGTCATGGCTTTTTGGGAAGCTGGTGGATAAAAGCGCCTCGTGCCTCGCGCCTGGGCGGCGGGAGGGGAGGC
>NW_010514271.1:21724-22016 GCF_000687285.1 Phaethon lepturus
GGGCTGCTCGGGGCCATTTGCCTTTGTATTTTGTGGAAGTGACCTAGGTTACCATCATCGCTTGAGCTTCCTTTTTTTTTTTTTTTTAATGCTACTATCAACGTTTTCTTGAATATTTGCCATTGCCACAAAAATTGTTTGTTGTTGTCAAACATTTCTGCTAATCCCCAGGAAGCTGGGGAAGATGCCGTCTGCATCAGCGCTCGTGCAGAGGTGGGAAGGGGAGCTCCCTTCCCCTGGAAGGTCCTGCTGCAGGCAGGCTGGCGTGGACTGAGGCCTCCAGCCCCGGGGA
>NW_010514272.1:0-21289 GCF_000687285.1 Phaethon lepturus
TTTTTTTTTTAACTTTCATTTTGATCCTCTGTCAAAATGGAGTTGATATTAGGTTGCTTCCTTTATTTTGCCCCCTACAACCATGGATTAACCATCAAGATTCTTAGTATTTTCTGTTAAAGTACAGGAAACATTAACAAAGTATTTAAGGGGCTTTGATTAAAAGGCAATTAATTTGTGGTTTTGCTTTGCAGAATTTGTTGTTTATTTGAGGAAACTTTGATTCTACTGTGTTCAGCTTATCCCATGCTTGTCCATAAGGTGACATGTCCTTTTTAATGTGTCCTGTCTTCTGAGAGTGTTTTTTCAGAGGGTGTGGTGGGTACCAATTCTCCCCATTCTCTTTAACATTAACAACGGTGGGTTTTTATGAAAAATTCTAGTAGGTGCTTTTCTCCTTCCACCTGAAATGCGTATCAGCTCTAACAAATCTCATGCCTTCATGAGCTTCATAATTACATTTCCTGAAGCAGAAGCTGGGCGTAAGGAAAGGTGGAGTAGCAGTGGCGTTTCCTTGTGCCTGTAACATCCTGCCCATAAAAGCAGGGAAATAGCTGTTTGGAAAGAAAAAAAAAAAACAACTTTTGAACTTTTTGTTGTAAAATCAACACATTCTCCTGTCTGCTGCTTAAGAACAAAGCATGTAATCTTTTTCCCCCTTCTCTGGTTTCCTGGTGGTCATTCTCCAGCATGGCAAAATAACTTGTGTTTGGAGTCGGGCCATAGCATCAGGCCATAAGCAAGCAAACCCTTTTCTCCAGTCCAGCCTAATTGCTGTTCTCCTGACCTTTCCTCAGAAGAAAAGTTTGTTTATCCAGCTTTTCCAGTGGGATATTCATTAAGCGTGTTCTAAAATCTTCTGTGCACACCTCCCTTGAAAGTCTCCCCGTTGTGACCTCCTACTCCGTTCTCCTCTCTCCACTGTGTCCTGCCAGCATTGATCTGAACAGCACTGGTATCACCCCACTCTTCTATTGATGTCATTTAAAAAAAAAAAAAGTCAGATTGTAAAAATTGCCCTGTAATTCCGAAGTGACTGACTACTACAGAATTGTCTGCCCTGAGACAGAAGTTGTGAGCTGATCGGGCGGGAGGCGTGTGCTCACCTTGCCACTGGAGATGTTAGTGGTGTGAACTGTCTGCTGATACATGGCACCAGGCTTAGCACAGCGTTTGGGTAAGTTGGGACCTGTGTGGTAAAGCGTTCATTGCAAGGTAGTTCTGTTATGCTGCAGACTTGTTTAATGGTTGTTTACATAATCTGTGGTCTTTTTTTTTTTTACCTTACAAAAATAAAAGAAAAAACACATGTTGCTGATTCTTTTGTTTTCAATTTGTTTAGCAGGTTCTTTTTCACCTGTAAAAAGAGAAAATACTGTGTTCATCCTAATTAAGAAGGGAGCCTCCTGGATTTGTAGAAGTCATCTGCAGCCTGTAGCGGGTCTGTTACTGGAGGAGGACTGTGACAGCTGACACTGGTTTCTGAGGCAGCAGTAGCATCTAGCAGAGAAGCAGGCATACAGCTAAAAGCAGTCATTTTTTAAATTGTCCCAGCTTGGATATCTATAATTTGAGGCAGCTGGATTCATTTGCGAGAAATAAACGTGTGTGTGTGTATTCTGGAAAACAAATTCATACTGAAACTAGGCAGCAAGTGTATTTTTGCAAAAAGGGTTGTCTCGGGTAAGTTGGTGGCCGTTTTCCATTTTCGTAATGGTAGTAGCTTGTTTTGTCTTTCTCTTTAGAGAACATAGGAGTTTTGAAGAAAATCGTCCTCTTGTCAGTCCCGCTCTGCTTGCGGCTGAAGTGCTTGGTAATCTGTTTAAACGTATGTGTGAGTAATAAAAACAGGGTGTTAGAAAAACAAGGGATTAAAACCCCTCAGAAAGCAATTTATCGTTATCACGATGATGAGTTTATTCAAGGCATAATCTTGCTGAATCAGTTGCTCAGTTTCCTCCCAGTGCAGCGATCTGAGGATCAAGTATCTCCTTACCAGTGTGAGCCTGAGGTCACTAGGACATGGTCTAAGGTCCAGGGGCCCACTCCTGTCTTTGACAGCTTCTTCTCAGCTAAGAAGAAGCTGCATTCATTATCTGCAAGATGAGAAGAATAACTTAAACCAGCGAGTTGCAGTGAAGTTGGATCCAGGACTGGTTCAAGCCTTTTCTTCTTTCTTTATTTTCTTTCTTACTGGAGTGGCAGTCAGATCTGAGCTCTGAAGCTTTGGTGAGTTCAGACTGGAACTCCAATCATATTGAACCAAGGTGAGGGAAGAACCAAAAAGTTCCTGTTTGCTGCAGCCTTAATATAGATTACTGACCAAAGGGTTCTGGTGTAGATTTTTCAGCATTTGACTTCTTAAGGCTGGGGATATAAGAGAGAGGTAAAATCCTATTGTTAAGGTCAATGTAAATTTACGCTATAGTAGTACCTGGTGGTGGTACTGAGATGGTCACCTACTTTGGCACCCTCCCCCCCTTTTTTTTTTCCCCTGAAATACTGAACTGAATTTTTGCCAAATCAGATCTGTCAGTGGTAGGTAATGATTGTAGTATGCTGCTTCAGAAATGTCTTTTGGATGCTACCCTATTTTTAATAAAACATGCTAATATAAAGGCGGGTGCAGGCATTACAGTATTAGCTCTTAATGAAATGTGCCAGGTGATGTAAATTTTTCTGGAGTGTAAAAGGAGAAAGAAATCCTTCATGCAGACAAGGCTGCAGGGGTGCCTCCTTTTGTCTGCACTATGTGAAATACCTAGTTTGGACGCCTCTGTGAAGAGACCGGTTCCTTTTTTAAATATTTCTGTGGAAGCTGCGTAGCATGTTAATTACACAAAGTGCAGTGAGAGAGGTAGTGTTGGCGTAAAAATATTTCCTATGGGTTTATTTCATGAAAACCTAGCTTGCTCTGTTGAAGGAGAGCTGCAGTCACTGAAAACTATTAGGGTTTAGATGGAGTTACTTTCTAGCTCCTACCATTTGATGTGCATGTATATAAAGCAGCGGTTACGTAAGTTGACTGTACATGCATATGACTTATCATGATCATGTTCAACATACTAAGAAGATACTTCAGCTTCTTTGACTTAGAGCATGTGTACGTTACTAAAGATAACGGTTATTGCTTACAACTTTTAACTTCCTCCAGGCCCCCCTGATTATTGTTATGGGCTTTTAAGGCCTTTAAAATGCAGATTTTATTTGAAAAACAGGTAGTTGTACTTCCTAATTTTTGTGGGGTTTTGAGATGCATGTGTGATAGAGGAGGGCTTTTTCCCTTCAGAAAAGTTTCAAATATGAGATCAGCGCCCAGTTAGCCGAGAGACAGTAACTTTTTGAATTTTTTAGGGAACTCTGTGTTCCTCAAAAAAGGGACGTCCCCCCGCCCCACCCATGACCAGTGTTTGCTTGAGAAGACCGTGCATCTTTTTGAACAGTATTGTCTTCATTGCAGTGTCTGTGATAAGGGAAGAACTGTCAGGGTTGCTCTGCAGCTGAAGAGCCAGTGTGTTACATGATGTTTCCTAGATGAGAACTGTTACTGTGCAATTTTTAAGAGGTTTGTTTTTTTTCTTTCAAGTAGAACAAATCCAAACAAAAATGACTTGGTTGGTGGGACTGTGACCATGTGCGGGCTGACCGTTTCTGTCTAACAGCAGCCCTGAAGCTGGGCCTGGTTAGGAAGTTGTTGGCTTTTCTTGAAACCGGCAGGCTTTGTCAGAAAGCTTAAAAAATAATTTGATGACACAATCTTTGAACTACCCAGCCAAACCCAGGAAGGGAATGTTGCTCTAAAGATAAAATGGTGTTTGACGCACATGGCGAAAGCCGGCACATCACCCGGCTTCTGCTGAGACAAGGCTCATCCAAGCTCGTGACTGAGCTTGCCTCAGACTTGAGAAGTGCCGGCAGTAACCACGGGGAGAAGACTGCGCTCCTTGGCCTGGCACGGGGCTTGCTCTTGCCACACTGTGCTTCCCAGGAGCGGCTGGTTGGCTTCCAGTACCAATTTTAATGTCAAATGTAGATAGCTGCATTTGAAGACCTGGGGGGGTGTCATGGCAAACAACCTCTTCCTGACTTCCATTTGATGGAGCGTGTTGGATTCTTGCATGGCAGGGCCACATGCAAATACCGTGGAGTAATGACCCAGGGTCCTAATATTACTTAATTGTCTGATTGCTAACTGTATTCATAGCTCAAGTTCCAGACCATACTTAACTTTCTTTTCAAGATATACTAATTAGTTCTCTATATAATGTCTTGTATAAGCTTATTTCCTAACTGTCTAGGAAGTGGCTAGATTTTATTGTACAGGTCATAAAAAGGCTGGTAATCCATTTTACTTCATTAAACCCCTTATCTGTTTAAATAGCCAGCAGTCAAAACTCACACACTTTCTGTAGAGGAGACCTGAAGGAGGTTATTTACTGTTTGTGATGTTTCTTACATCTAGTTTTACTGAAATTTGCGGAATTGAAACGGCTGTGAAATGTTACTTAAATCATGTAATGTAGTGCGTTTAAAATATGTCATAATATAGGGGGGGGGAAGTACAAATCTGCATAAAACCTGATGTGTCTTTGGGGACAGAATCTAATGCCAAACTGCAGATACTATTCTTTGTACAGTTGGTTTTCACTTTAAACAGATGACTGGCTTTTTAAAACTGGGTTGTGTGCCAGTAGTTGAAGTACAGCCATATAGGGTATGACAGGGTTTGTAACTAGGGGTTTTCAGAGGTGAGGTCATGATAAACTTAAACGAAACTTAAGTAGCAATGTTAATGTCACCAAAGAATAGCTCTCTCTTTCTAGCCTTCCTTTCACAATGCCTGAACGTCGCCTGTGTTTATATTGCTTCTGTTTGGAGGAAAATAGTTTGTTAAAGGGAATAAAGGGAAGTTGGAGTTCTTGGTTTGTTTCTCTGCTGCTTAAAAATATTCACCACATAAACATATGAGTGTTTGCATCAGAGAGGTCAGACAGGAGCCATAATGCTTCACTTTACCCTTTGCATTCAGTGCTTTCGTTAGCATGCCAAGCCATACAGTGTGGTAGTACTTCAGAAAAACTGAAAATAGTCTGAAAGTAACAAGTATTTATTTACTAACTGGAATGCCTGTACCTTGTAAAATGATGCTAAAATTACAAGCTCGTGTAGTTGCATGGGATTTCTTTAACCAGTCTGGAAGTGCCCTGGAAGAGAGACCATGTTGCATCATGGGTATCTTAGGTGAAGATTTTTCACAGACCTATAGTGTACAGCCTAATAAAACAAAGACTGCCTAAGCTTTGATATACCTATGTCATGAGTTCTGCATGCAGCTCTATTACTGCAGTTAGTTGCCCTTTTCTGAAATGATTGAGAGGATGGAGCCTCAGGAAAGACTAAGGAGTCTGGTGCTCCTCGCTTTGGAGAAGAAAAAAGGAGGTGTGTGATCATGATTTACAAAATCACAAAGGTGATGTGTAAGCTGAATGTGAAAATCGGGTTCACCAGCTCCTGCTATATTAGGGTTAAGGGGCACTCAATATATTTCATAGTATGATAGAATCATTTAGCTCGGAAAAGACCTTTAAGGTCAAGTCCAACTGTAAATCTGACACTACCAAACCACTACTAAACCATGTCCCTAAGCACCACATCTACACGTCTTTTAAATACCTCCAGGGATGGTGATTCCAGTGCCTCCCTGAGCAGCCTGTTCCAGTGCTTGACAAGCCTTTCAGTGAAGAAATTTTTCCTAATACCCAGTCTAAACCTCCCCTGGTGCAACTTGAGGCCATTTCCACTTGTCCTATTTCTTGTTACTTAGGAGAAGAGACCAACACCCACCTGGCTACAACCTCCTTTCAGGTAAGTTCTAGGGAGTGATAAAGTCTCCCCTCAGCCTTCTTTTCTCCAGACTGAACAACCCCAGTTCCCTCAGCCATTCCTCATAAGACTTGTGCTCTAGACCCCTCACCAGCTTCGTTGCCCTTCTCTGGACGCGCTCCAGCACCTCAACATCCTTCCTGTAGTGGGGGCCCAAAATCGAACACAGTATTCGAGGTGCGGCCTCACCTTGAGTGAGTACAAGTAAGATGATCAATTCCCTACTCCTGCTGGCCACACTATTTCTGATACAGGCCAGGATGCTGTTGGCCTTCTTGGCCACCTGGGCACACTGCTGGCTCGTTTTCAGCCGGCTGTCACCCACCACCCCCGGGTTTTTTTCCGCCAGGCAGCTCTCCAGCCACTCTACCCCAAGCCAGTAGTGTTGCATGGGGTTGTTGTGACCCAAGTGCAGGACCCAGCACTTGGCCTTGTTGAACCTCATACAGTTGGCCTCTGCCCATTGATCCAGCCTGTCCAGATCCCTCTGCAGAGCCCTCCTACTCTCCAACAGATCAACACTCCCACCCAACTTGGTGTCATCTGCAAATGGCAGACGTGTCATATTTAATGGAAGTTATCCTCTATCTTAATAGAAGATCAGCTTAAAGCAGATGGCAGTACTTCTTTGCACTTCATTCATGAATTTCTAGAGCTTGCTGTCACAGGAGATGTAGAGACGGGCAGTATTGACAGGTTCAGAAAGGGTTTATGTGCATGCATGGACGCCAGGTCCATAAATGGACACTAAACAGGCTCAGAAGGGAGGTGCCCTCTAAATGCCTGCTACAACACTTGCGGATGCCAGCGGAGAGGCTGCAGAAAAGGCTCACACGGTTGCTTGAAATAGCCTTTATTTCTGCTGCTGTTGGAGGCAGAGTACCAGGCTGGATGCACCATATACTTGACCTGGGAGGATACCACTTCTCTTGGTATCTCAGGAGGGCATGGTGCAGACTCTTCTTGAACTCGCTCTGACTGTCAGGATAATTAAGCGGGTTTGGCTGACCTTAAATAGAAAAACAGTCTTTTTCTAAAAAAGAGACTTCTTCCTTGCCCTGTGTGCTGCTGACAGGGGTGGGAACTGGATCACACTGAGTGCAGAAAGCAAAAGGTACTAAAGAGGATATAGGTGTTATTCTACCCATATCCACCCTGTCAGAAAACTCCCTTCCCTGACCCAGAGGGCAACTTCACGCCATTCAGGAGATGCAGCATTTCAAGGTGCAACTGTGTGAAAAGGTGCAGTGCTTGGAGCTGCTTGGATGCTAATACTTGTCCCCTGCCCCCATTTGGTCTTCTCCATACCTTTCTGGCTCCTGGTGTCTCTGACTGATGGTTTGTGGATGGACAGGACCAGTAGCTCTACCTGGTGATTCTCAGGCTTTCAAGTGAAGGAAGAGCACGTCTTTTGAGTGCAGGCTTGCCCTGGGATGGAAGGAGACAATGCTGTTAGTGGCAAAGTTGCTCTGTTGTCAGTGTTAGGATGAGGGAGAAGCAAGATGTTTGTTTCCAAATAATTTAATGGCAAGGTTTCAATTTCTTTCTTTCCCATGGGAATGCTGGCAGGCTGTAGGAAGGAGCTACTTGCTTGTGGAAGTAGCAACAACTGAACTGACATCAGAAATTCCTTTCCCTGTTTTCCTTCTTGTGTTCTCTACTAGGATTGTTTTGTTGTATGATGGCACTGTTAGTTAAATCCTTTAATGCAAACATGATGTAAGTAGGATGCATTAGCTGCAGTTTTATGACTAAACAAGACTAAATTTTATGATTAAACAACTTTTTTTCTTTTTTAACGTAGATTAGACTGCATTTCTCATTTGTCAAAGCCTCAGTGGTTCACTTCAAAAATTATTCCTGGTTAAAATTTACAGCAAAATCAGGGCATCTTCATTCATCTGACTGAAGGGTCACTGTAAGTGTGGGATTAATCTGAAATGTGAGGGCAGGGGATAGGGACTGGCATGGCTTAAAATTTGGCTTGAGCTCCCACAGGTCTTTGGTTTAGATTTCTTAGGAAAATACTTTAATACTTTCCTGGGTTAGATTAACCTTTCAACCACTGTATTTTCCTTTGTCCGCCAAGTCGAAGTGTTAAGAGGAGCTTGGTTCCCCATTCCTCAGAGATGCTAATTCCCAGAAGTTTTGTGAAAATAGGATATTAGATAGAGGAGAGAGACCTTCTTGTATCCCCTCATAAATAAAAACCTATAGCAGCAGTTTGGGGAAGCCATGCATCTGTCTCAAGGCAAAGATCCCGAGGAAATGGGCTTTCAGTGTTTTGGTGTTTTCTTTCTTTGTGGAACTTTTTCTCAGACTAATCCCACAGCAGCTTCCTAGCTGGTGAGGTTAGCATTTTCTCACTGCATGCAGGACTAGGGTTTGGCAGTAACCATGGGACTTGGACTTCATAAAAGTCCAAGATGTGATGTGATTCTTCTTTTTGGGGACCACAACTCGATGTGCAGTTCATTTTAATTGTAATTGGTGCAGTTTTAGTTGTGTTCCTTGAGGATTCGTGCTGAACTAGCATCTGGGGAGCTTTGCACTGGACTTAAATGTTAAAAATAGAGTTGTGCTTCTCTAAACAGCTGTGATAAAATAAATGAGATGTGCATGAGGGTGGAGGCGATAAAGAAAAGAAAAACATTTTATGCCCTTTTTGTTGAGAGGAAGCTCAACTGTGAAGAGGCATTGCATCATGAGCTCTAATGAAAGACCAGCTATTCCCCTTGGGGAAATGAAAGCACTTGCCTCATTTCCCGCTTGCTGGCAGCTGTTGCTTAGGAATTTCATTTGAGAATGAAATGTTGCTTTGGTTGACCTGAGGAATGGCTTTAGTACAAATAATAGTTCAGGGAAGGTTTAGATTGGATATTAGGAAAAATTTCTTCACCGAGAGGATGGTCAAGCATTGGAACAGGCTGCCCAGGGAAGTGGTGGAGTCACCATCTCTGGAAATGTTCAAAAAACGTGTGGATGTGGCACTTCAGGATATGGTTTAGGGGACATGGTGGTGCTGGATTAATGGTTGGACTTGATGATCTTGAAGGTCCTTTCCAACCTTAGTGATTCTGTGAAATGGCTGCCAATGGTGTGTGCTGCAAGTGTTAGGAAGGACAGCATGCTTTTCATAGAAATTAATAGCTCAGATTAGAAGTAATGTTTTGGACCTAGAGACATCATCTGTATGGACTCTGAAGCATTCAACTGTCTCCTTGAGATTAGTTTTTGTCATTCACATCTGTGCTGGGCTGAGGAAGTAGCAGATAACATGAGAAGCAGGTTATGGAAGGACACCAGGAGTTCTGATGAGGAAACACACTTAACTGGGCTGGGAGGGGAAGGGGTGATGACATGGCAGCCATTACAGACAGTATAATTTGGTGAAGTGATGGAGGAGTCACACCTAACTCAGGTTTGATTTTTTTTTTTTTTATAAAGAAAAATAATATTGAAATGTTCGTGCATTGTTTTATAGAGAAAATTCCTTATTTGAACACTAGGACCCAGAAGTGCCATTGTTAAGACCAGCAGTATCTAGTTCTTGGCTGACAGAAGAAGACATAGGGTGAACTGCTCCGCTGACTGCGTTTATACTTCACCCTGCTGCTGTGATATATGCAAGGATCTGTGGTTAGGAAACTCATCACCAGGCCTAGCTTTTGAAGAAAGACAGTTCCACAATTCCTAGTGTACAAGTTGTGTGAGGCGTGCATGCTGGGTGTTTTTGTAGGGAGCTGGAGATGAATCAGCTGCATCTGAATCGGCCTAGGGATGAATTGGCTGGCTGGAGCGTTTCGCCCCTCGCACTTCAGCCGTGCCCTGGCTCCGAGGAGCTGTGCCAGGGGTTGCAGAGCATGCCTGGGGGGCGCGGGAGGGCCACGGTGGAAAAAGTGGCTTTTGTCTTGGGCTGGGTGAGCCACCAGGTGACATAGTCTGGCTTCTCCTCTCACCAGACCAGGCAGAACTGTCACAAGAACCAATGATAGACAGACTTGGCTGTGACGTCTAAATTTCATCTCCGAAATGGCCTCGCTCCTTTGTTTAAAACAGTTGAGGTTGAAGTTAATTTGCTTTCTCAGTAGTCCCACCCTGAGCAGGTGTGGCTTCAGCTACTTGGTGGCCATTTCAGGGCAACATGATACAAGCATATTGTAAAGCACTGTAGGGATGTGTTAATTATTACTGTTACTCTGCTGTTGTATTGGATGAGTCAAGGTCTTCTACAGGTAATAAATTTACCTACAGAGATAACAACGTGGAATTTGATCTGCTGGACCTAAGCAGAGTTAGCAGAGGACTTTTTCCTTTTAGTGGGTCCTGTTATGAGGTGACAAGTAGAGAAGAAAGTAAGAGAATTGTGGGAAATGAGTTTGCCAAGTCTTCCTCCACCCACCTAAGTATGCTGCTCAAAGAAGACTTACTTATTTTAACTTAAGGTGTGGCTAGACAAAGCTGTATGGCAAAAGTTAAGTGCCACTGTATACTGAGTGCAGTTCGCCTCCAGGAGAGCTGAGGGAAAAAACTGTATACCATCTTGTCAGCTTCTCTTTGCATGTTGGTTAAGTGTAATTAGGAAAATTAAAATACATAGGTGCCTCAAATCTGTTGTGCTACTTAATGATACTTGCTGGGAGCAGTGAATCATAGTGGGCTGAGGCTTTCTTGTTCATAATAAACTCAGTGAGGTGTTCCTTCCTTGGCTTACTCCTGACAGCAGTCATGTGGGATTTACTGTCTCTGTAGTCTGTGTGACAGCAATGTGATTTTCTATAGGCACTGGTGTCTAGCCAGCGAGGATTTTTTGGTTTTTTGGTTGAAGTAACATGTCCTGATGCGTGTGCAGTTGGAGTGTTTTGAGCTTTTGTTTAGGAGCAGGAGAGTATCTCTGGATTCATTCATTAAGATCTTGGGCTTAGGTTTCCTTGAGTCATATTTCCTTTACTGTGACAGATACCTTCCACAGTTCACTGTCTTGGGGTCTTGATGACCGAGGATGGTGTCTGGAGTGAAAATGATGATTGAAGTAAACAGTGTTTCTGTCTATCGTGTATAGCATTTTTCTTGAATGGTTTTGGGTCTATTCTTTAATGTTTTAATCCCAGTAGTGCTTTTTTTTTCTATTCAGTTTATAGTTTTGCATAATCTATATGCTGTTAAAATTAGCTGTGGCACAGACTTTGGGTGTTTAGAAAATAAATTTAGAAAATAGCTACATTTGTTGGCAGTACGCTAGAGATGGAGGTTATCGCAGCTTTTGCATAAATAGGGCTCTACATTTTCTGTGTGCTGAAATAAACTTTGCCAAAATTGCCTGGCCTCTAGTGCTGATGCAAGAAGGCGTAAATTCCAGTGGTATGTTTAAGCAGGGAATCATGTCTTAACTCAGTGAGGGAATGATGACTCCCCTGGTGATGCCCAGTGACCTGCAGCTCTGTAGCAGAGCCTTGCCTAAGACCGGCATTACTCTGAACATCAGTTGATTCCCTGTTCCCCTCACCACCAGCACGATGGAGTTGCTACCTCTAGCTCATCACCAGCACATGCAGCCCCCCCTTTCTCTCCCATCGTTCACACCAGTTCCAGCACCCGCAATCCCGCTCTTGCAAACACATGTGGCTCTATCAAGAACCTTTTTAATGGTTGACGCTGTATTCTCCAATACATGTTACAGACCTGACTGCAAAGCATCACCGAAGCGAGTCTTACTGGAAATCGGCTTGCTTAGACATCGTGCTTGGGTTTCGCTCATCGTGCCTGGTTCCTTGGCAGTTTGCAGGACTAGCGTGATCTCATGGGGTTGTGTCTTTTCTAAACCAAATTTCTATCACTTTGCTAGAAAAATGTGACTTCTTGGGAGAACAGAAATGTATATGAAAATAGGAGAAAGTTACTTGCTGTCTGTTTATCCTTACTAATTTGTTTACCAAGCTTTTTCTCTTTTTTTCTTTTAATTAATAATACAGACGGGTTTTTTCCTAGCTGTCAGACTTGTGAACTTACCCTATGCCATTAAAGGCAATAGGTTCTTTTCGTTGTCTACAGTTATTAAAAGTCCTTCTTGTGAAATTAAATCTCTTGAGATGCACAGAAGTTAATGCAAAGTGTTTTGGTGGGTTGTGTGGGTGGGTTTTTTTGTAAGTGGTTTTTTTTTTTGGTTGTGTTTGTTTTGTTGTTTTTTAAACAAAGGTTGAGATTTGAAAGAACCCAATCACCTAAGAAAGGTGGTGAGTGTTTTCCTCTTTTCTGGCTAGTGTTTATAATATCTTGATTATAATAGATGCTGTGGATGACTTCAGTAATCACGGTGACAATCAGCTCCAACAGGGTAGATGAGAGGTACCTCCTTGAACAACCAGCAATGGAATAATGATAAATATTAAAACTGAGGTGTCCATCATTGGAAGTTCAATATCAATAGTGTTAGCAGACTGGAGAGGTATGAACTCCACAATGTGCTCGTCTTGGCTGATACCCATGCGAAGGGGCTTGTCTGCAGCTACACAGACTAGGAACATTCCAAGTTGAAGCTTGTGTTCTTGAAATCAGCCATATAGATGGCAAATGCTCAGTCAGAGCATTTATGGCCTCTTTATGGCCAGAGGACTGCAGATTGTTCCCTGTCCCATCAGTATCCACTGCTAAGGTTGTCTCAGCCTACACCCACAAGGTTATTTGAAGTCAACATTTAAGAGTGACCATATTTCCAGACTCTGATGACAGGTCGTTGCTTTTGATACTTGTTTTAAGCATGAAAACAGCAATAACATTTACTTGGATTTCAGAGAAAAAAATTACTACTTTTTTTTCTTTGCCTGCTTTGTTTTATAACTATTCATTTCCCCCGAATAGAACACTACAAAGTTGTAAGAGCCTCTGGGGAGGTGAAGTGAGAAGTTTAGATGAAGCTGTATCTGTCATTATGATGGCAGTTTGAGGGAGGGGGAAGATGAATAATAGAAGGACAAGAAAGCTTAATTTCTCTAGCAAGAATGGAGACTTGGATTCTGAAAACATTTGGTAATTTGGTATTTTGTAATAGACTAGGTGGGGTCTGGCAAGGGCCAATCTAACAACAATCTTAGAGTTGTGCTTAAGGAGCTAATAGGAGAGCTGTGTTTGACTGGTTTTCTTTTTTGCCTCAGTTTCCTGATCTGTGAAATAAAGGTACGTTCTCTGTATTATGCAGGAAATTAGTATCTGATCCAGATCAGAATTCAAGGTTTCTGGCTTCCAGTCCTACATTCAAACCACACCTTTCTTTTTATAGCTATGGGAAAAAAGTCTGCTCCAGCATGTCATTTAGTAAAATACCATATAGGAAAAGCAAAACTAAGCCCAAAAGAGCTAAAACTAGCTAGTTTAAATTAGGAGACAGAAGAATTTCTGCAGATTCTTTCTGGCAAATGGAAGCTTACAGTTCCATACCAGATGTACTCACTTTTGGGGTCGTTTCTGGCAAACTGAAGTGCCTGCAAAGGTGTGTGCTGAGTGGTGTCCAAAAGACTGTGATACAGGACTGCCCAGTGAACATCCTTTCTTAGGATAAGATCCGCTGGGATGTGCTTGTGAGGGCAGATTGGAACATTATGACTTGGCAGTTTGTCCATACAATGAATGTGTATTCCTGTGTTCAGAGGTACCCTGAAAGCTGCAAGCGTCTTCAAAGCTTCTCCCTTTGTAAGTGAAGTCTTAAATCCTTAAAGCTGAGAGCTGAAACTCTTTCATACTATATATGGCATTTGCGCCAGTGGTAGAAACCGGAGTGTATTTATAACGCTAGTTTGCTGCAGGAATATGGATTGGGAACAAATGTTTGTTTGGGTAAAATCCAACTCCAGGGACTGGTTTTACTGTTGTATGTAAAATCTGTAGCAAGCTTGTAAAAGCAGCAGTTGAAAAATCTAATACGGTCTTCCCCATGGAAAAAACATTATTTTGGTCTAATGTTGTATAGCTCGAGAGTTAATTGTGGTGGTTCACGTAGTAGTCAGTGACCCTGTGCATAACATGCTGTCTGTCACGTTGGAATGTGGGGATGCTCTTACGTTGTTGGCACACGCGGGGATTGCTGGTGTTACTTGTTAGTATGTGCTGCTATTTTCATATTTGTGCCTTTAGTAATACTGCGTAAAAATTGCAACTGTGTTCTTAACAATATTGCATAGCGCTGACATGAGCAAATACAGTCATAAAATGAGCTGAGCTGTTTTACGTACTGCTGACAAATATTAGAATGAAAACAGTTGGCAAAAAAAGGACACAAGTGTCTTTGGGTGTGTTGATTTAACTGTCTCCATTCAGTTCAAGTATTCTGTTTGACATGCCTAGCTTGTTAATCCTTTCTATTGCTGTACAGCTAATTGCTGTATGTTGAGCTTCTGTGGAATAATTACTGTTTGGACTAAGAATGCTCATATCCAAAGTCATAAAAGAATTGGTTTTTATTTTGTTTTCTAAAACTGCTGTCTGTTGTTGTTGAAGGATGTTCAGAAGGAGAGAGAACCTCATGTTTATCTCAGTAAAGAAGAAGTTAAAGAGAAGATACAAAGCTATAATTCATCTGTCACTGATAAATTAAAGATGACCTTGGTAAGTTTTGCATAAGACTCCTGTAATTTTTAATAGGAGCAATTGAACTGTAACTTTGTAGTGCATTATGAATCATTTTATTCTCAGCATCTTATGTGTGAAACTGTCTCTGTTTTAATGGCTTTGTAAGAGGCTCTTTCTTAGATGTGAAAATTAGATCTCATGCCTGAAATGTTTTTATCCATGTACCTCTCTTTATATGAATTGAAACAAAATGTAGGAAGAAAAAAAAGGTAATTTGAAGTGTGTTTAAGATAAATTCTCAGGTGACACTAAGATGGAAATGTGTCAGATGAAAACCCTCAGCTGGTAAACATGAAGATACTTTTACCCTGTTTGTGTAGATGAATTCTTGTCAGGTATTTCTCTGATAAAGGTGCTCAACCAATGAGAAAAGTTGAAAACATGCAATATTTATTATAGCAAGCTTAATTTGTAGTCATACGGGTTTTCAGCACAAGGAGACTTCCTTCCCTCCCCCCCCATAATACAGACAATACAGATAATGGAATGCCTATGGATTTTTCATTTCCAAGGATTGTGGACCAGGACTAAGGCTCAGTCAAGCCCACTGCAGGCCATACTAATAAAATTCGCATCTATCTGCCTAGCAAGCTGTTACTCAGCTGTTGCATCGTCCATTTTTTTTCTGATACGTTACGTATTCCTGTGGGTGTATAGTATGTACAATTTTTGAGATTCCATTATATCCTAAACCATTTAAGTATGACTATGTACTAAAAAGATTTTTGTTATGTGTTTGTATATGGATCAGGACTTACTATGCCTGCAATCAGATTGCCTAAAGTTTTCTAGCTTAGTAAGGTTTGATCAATTTTCCTGTTTTGTCTTTTCGGAAGCAACTGGAATAAATAATTTGAAATGTTGATCAGATTGGCTTTTATTTTGGTTCTTTTTTTAATTGCAACAGCATTTTAGCATCTAAATGCCTTAGACTAATTTGACGAGGACAGCTAAAATGTGGGAGATAATTTCTGCATTTTTGCATAAAATCTGCTGTTAAAGATGCATGTCAGCGGTCTTTTTCACAACATAGTTCTCTGCTAGTGTGAAAACTTATCACTAGTTTGTAGTACCTTTTGCTTGATGAGATCCTAATGCTCTTCAAATTCAATAGTTATTATTAAGAAAAAAATTAATATTCAGCAGAAATACCAGAGAGAATAAATGTCTGAATTATTGAAACAATATCTTTCCTACGAGATGCCACGTATTACCGTGGCATTTCAATTGTGTTCACTACAGAATCACAGAATCATTAAGGTTGGAAAAGACCATTAAGACCATCGAGTCCAACCATCAACCCAACACCACCATGCCCACTAAACCATGTCCCGAAGTGCCACGTCCACACGTTTTTTGAACACTTCCAGAGATGGTGACTCTACCACCTCCCTGGGCAGCCTGTTCCAATGCTTGACCGCTCTCTCTGTAAAGAAATTTTTCCTAATATCTAGTCTGTGACCATTTTAATCTACATAATTACATAATCTACATCCACTAATACGTCACAATTTGTCATTGCTGGTTTTAACAGTTTGATACTTTCCTCCTGTTGCAGAACGCGAATGGGATTTACACTGGCTTCATCAAAGTTCAGATGGAACTATGCAGACCGATCACTGTGCAGTCTTCCCAGAGCCAGGGGAGGTGTGCTCACAGCAATAACGAAACGGCTTTTTACTTGCCTGACGGCTGCGTGAATACCCTTCACATCAGCAGCACCAACACTGTTCGTGAAGTTATTGAGGCCTTGCTCAAAAAGTTTTTTGTGGCTGACAATCCTGCGAAGTTTGCACTTTATAAACGCTGTCACAAGGAAGACCAAGGTATAAGTTAGGCTTGTGGCATTTTGGTAGTGAAGGGGTTTGGGGAGGGAGTCGTGCTATGAGAACATTTGAAATAAGCAGGATGGAACAACTCAGATAAATGGAGGTGACAGTCTTGCTTGCTCTTGTCTTTTTTTCTTTGTGAAAAGTAGCATGTGTAAGAGAGTAAATGATCTGAAGATATTTCAGGATAATTCACAAAAGACAAAGTAACTTCCTAAACCATCTATGCAGATCTCGTGTGCCTTGCAGTCTGTTATGTTTTATTTAATATGCCCCCTTGTCAGGCTCTAAATTTCTGCTAGCCTGATATACTGCAGATTTTTGAGATTAAATTACAGATTTTTTTAAAAAGAGAAACTTTGGTGTCTGTGGATACCTGAAGTCCCTGCATTGGCAGACAGCTCTTGAGGTGATGAGCATCATAGGCATGTGCACGTGTTCACATGGCTCTCTCAGTGCAATGGCTGTTAGAAGTTTGCTGTATATTGTGTTTGGAAATACCAGAATATGCAAAAGGTGTTTTTGGTAAAAAGTACATTTTGCCAACGTTGTGTTCTTGCACTCAGAATCCGTCTTCTTCCATGGACATTGAGAGCAGTTTCAGGAGTTGAGATGGTTCTGGCTGTCAGTCACACCAACCGTGTCAGGCAGGCGGAGTTGTCTTTTAGACTTTGTGTATGAGATTTTAAGCGGAAAAGGTATCAGAATGGTGATACCACAGCTCTGATGTCTTAAATGCTTAGTTAATAGCAACAGATCTGTGTTGTATTTTATTTTTTGTGTTTTTTCTCCTGCATGTATTCAGATGGTGTACTGTGTTGCCTAGAGGCCATTTCATTCCTATGTGAATGTAGTGTTGCACTGTTACCATCAAGTCATCTGCTCAACTTCTCCCTAAAACTCATTTGCTCAGAACCAGTGTATAGACTAATACATAGACAGTATGTAGAATGTGTAAATTTTGTGGCTGCACATGCAAATCTCTGAAATTTTCCAACATTAGCTAGTGTCAATTATTCAAAGCATTTGAAACATCATTAGTAAAGATGATAATTACTGTGGTTTTCTTCTCCTGCAGTTTATACATGCAAGCTGTCAGACAGAGAACACCCCCTCTACCTGCGTTTGGTGGCAGGCCCCAGAACAGAAATGCTCAGTTTTGTTCTACGTGAGCATGAAACTGGAGAAGTCATGGTACGTTACACTCATGCTGGTTTTGTGTGTTTTTTTAACTTCATGGATGAGTGGGCTTCTGTTTGATCCGCGTTGACAAGACGATCCATTTTTTGGAAGCTGATTTTTTTTTTTTCTTGTAACATTTACTTTGTGCCTTTTGTCAATGTTTCATTTGCGGTCAGACTGACCTGTTGTTACTTGCAGAACAAAAAACATTTTAAAAGAGCGAAGTGTTTTCAGATCCCTAAGATTTGCAAGGAGGGTCCCTGATACTGTTTCAGTTTGAAATTGTTTTGAGTGTCTGAGGTTTTGTTTGAAAATACTGTATATATAAATTATTCGTGTATTTTCTGTTCATCTCACGCATCCTTTTATCTTTTTTTCTTCGCAGTGGGAAGCTTTTAGTATTCCTGAACTGCAAAACTTCTTGCGTATACTGGACAAAGAGGAAAATGAGCAACTGCAAATCTTAAAGAAGCGTTACGCAGCTTACAGAGACAAACTTGAAGAAGCCCTTGGTGGGGTGTGGAAACCTGGTTAAAAGGGGGCCAAAGGACACTCAGGAAAAACGCACGCTACCAAATGTCAGTATAGCATGCCAAACCCAATGTACAAAGAGCAGCAGAGAGTAGTTTTCTTTATTCAGAAGACTGTTTTGTGATGCCAAGGTACCTGAATTTTGCTATAGACTTAGTTCCATAAGCCAGGTCACTTAGCATCTTGCACCCACAAGTAAGGGATTCTGCATGTTTGTACATCAGTTTGCAACCCTCTGTGTGCCTAGAGAGTTTTCCAAGTTACCTTGGTGCAAGCTGTGAAACTGTAATCAATTTTATAGAATGCTATGAAATAAGACTTTATTTTTTTTCTTCTTTGCTTTAATGGTAGCTTTACAAGTAAGGATGTGCAAATTAATGGGTTAAAAAAATGAGTAAAACTGTCTGGACAAGAATTAGTTGGAGCACTATCTTTGAGATTAAATTGATTTGCACTACCTTTCTGTTTTCAAATAGTTACTGTATGATTTGTGAGAGACCTGTTGTAGATGGGAAGGCATATGAGATCTTGTGGTTTGGTCTGTGAAATTTGTGGAAGGCTTTAAAGCGGCCTTTCTGGGGAAGGTAGAGAGAAAGTTGAAAAGAAGGTAAGAGTTGAGGAAGGAGAACTGAACAGCTGGCAGAGGAGGACTGGTTTTAAATGGAAATAGTATTTATACAGAGGAAAGTTGAAATAGTAATTCTACAAGATTAAAGCTTTAGGATGTTATAATATTGTGAATAAGTTTTATGTTTTTTTTAACTGCATAAATCCACACTGGAAAAGAAATAAAGATAATAGAAATAATGGGAAAGAATGAGAGGCAACAGCTAAATAAGAATGGAAAAGGAGCTGCACATGCAAGTCATTACTGGAGAAGCTGGTTCCATAAATGTGTAACGGGGGTTTGAAAAGTGCAGCAAAGCTAAAAGGTGGCTGCTTACTTGAATTCTGAGAAGTGGACAATGTCTCAGATAACTCTGTGAGAAATGCCCATCTAGTGAGTGTTTAGATATAAGCTATAAACTACAGATGCATTTGGTCTTTATTGTAAGTCAGATCTTTCCTCTGGCTCAGCGATCCATTTTTAGGCTGGATAATTTTGAATTACCATATCTGAAAGACAAAAATAGCTTCCTCTGCTTCTTTGTTTGTTAAAGGCTCAGTCAGGCAAAGAATGTAGAATTTCTTATTCATGTTTCCAGCTTAGCAGAAGATTAAAGTTTATTGGCTGTGTTGGTGACTGAGCTTAGTAGCTCTTGCTTTCAGTAATTCAGAAGTTTTTTTCCTTACGGTTTTTAAGTTCTTAATTGAAAAACTGATTACCAAATTCTGCAGACTGCTGATTTACTTGATTTAAAAGTAGGAAAAATGTAGCAAGAAAACTTTTTACTTTACTGTAAATATAATTTGTTGTTCTTTCAGAGTTATTTATCTAAAAAAGCACGTTCAAAAGAAACCAAAGAAGTGGGTGTGCAATAGAAGCATGAGGCAGATTTGAGTAACTGATACTTTAGTCATTATCATGCCAGAGAGGAAATGAGTTCTATACTGGGGGGGGGGGAGGAGGAGTGCTAAGGATATAAGAGCAGCAGAGGTTGGTGGGGCGTTTTTCCCCCCACTCTTAGGGTGCTCGTTTTAAATTCCCAAGGAATTCTTAAAACTTTGGTGACATCTAATGGATACTGTGTGAAACTCCAAGATGCTTCTGTTCTTCTCCTTAATTTGATGTAATTGTGCCTTTGTTTCCTTTCCTTGGTAGGACTTTTTTTTTTTTTTAAACTATTCACAGGTGGTTTATTTGGTAAAAAGAATTTGCAAACTTAATGAGACAATCATAGTGTTTTAAAGTGTTAAGAGAAATTAAGAGTAGGACTAACTATAAAGTATATATAAGGCATATCTTGTTTGTTCTTTAATTTCACATGTAACATTGTAGTGCATGTGTGAGTTAGTAACATTATCCTCAAGTGAGACACTTTATAATGGTTCAGGGATGCTTTTATGTTTTGTTACAATTTGTTTTTCTATGAATGCAGCAGCATGTCGGTGGATAGTCTGTTAACATCTACTTAATTTATGTATCTGCCCATAACTATGTAATCATTACATAATCGCTGTCAATATTGAACCATTTGTTGCTCAGATTTAAACACTGTTTGAGTCTAAAGTGGAGTATAAAAGTATGTGAATTTTGTTTTTACTTGAACTAAACTATCAGTCTTTTAAGTAGGCGCATCTACATTTACTTTAGCCAAAAACCTCAATCAGTGTTGTATGCACTATGAGTCTTGATTTGGGGTGAAGGGGGTGGGGGACCAAGATAAACCTCTATTTTAATTTTGTCTTAGTCCACAGTTAATTATTGTTAAGATGTCGTGTGCGGGGTTAATTTTTTTCTTTTTTTTTTTTTACACACTGGCAATTACAACAGCTTTAATTTAAAAGAAATGGTCATGCCTAGTCAGTTGTTATCTTTTTTTAAATTAATTTTAGTATCAAATTGAACTGTCAAAGCTTTTGTTGCAAAACTGTTTTCATTTCATTATATGATGGTACCAGAATAATTAAATGATATGAGCGGGGGGAAAGGGGAGTGCAGGGAAACATTAAATTGTATGTCTTTAAAAACAAACATTTAAACTATTTATAATTTTGACAAGCTTAGTTTTATTTTTGTAGGGAAGTTTTTATTCCCCTTAAAGTTATTGCTGAAATGGCAAAAAAGTGATGGTTCCATTATTAAAGTTGAAGTTGGCAATACTTTATGTGACGTGTGTTTGTTTTTTTTTCTGTTACCTGAAGCTTGTGTTGTGATCGCTTTGATGCTGAATGAGACTTCCTCGTAGCAATAAATCGTGTGGGGAGATGCAGCTTGCCTTAAGCATAAATTAAGGTTTGCCTGGAACAACAGATACTTTTCAGCATATGTGTCCCGGTCATACTTGTGTATATATATTTTAATTTTGCTTCCTGATTTTTGGTAAACAATAATACAGAAAAACTTAAAACTAATCGATTTTCACAGAATCATTAAGGTTGGAAAAGACCTCTAAGCTCGTCCAGTCCAACCATTAACCCAGCACCACCATGCCCCCTGAACCGCGTCCTGAAGTGCCATGTCCACACCTTTTTTGAGTGCTTAAAATGAAATTTTCTAAAATACAACCAGGAATAACCCAAATACTTCGAAATTTACACACATACTTGAAAACCACCGTTTTCTTTCCCACGTTTACCTC
>NW_010514273.1:0-16232 GCF_000687285.1 Phaethon lepturus
GGCGGCCCGCCCCCGCCCAGGGCTGCCGCCAGGTCACTGCGCACGGCGGCGCGCACACACACAGACACAGACACGCACACCTTGTCAGCGGTCACACAAGGGTGGCAAAGATTCGGTGTTTTGTGTGGGTTTTGGGGGCTTTTTTCCCCCTTGGGTTAGTTGGCGCAGACTAATTGAGGTAAAATTCAGCGCTTCTAGCAAAGATACAATATGCCTCCAGGACCACAGTTAATTTTTTGAAAAGGAGAGGTCTTCTAATCAATATATCCTTTACTCCAAATGTTTAATGAAGGTAAATCAGGACATGAAAAAAAAAAAAGGACATTGCATTTTGGTTTTGATTTTACGGAAGGTGATATGTCTGCTATAAAGTTATTAATCATCATCAATTTAATCACGAGCAGAAATTTCTTCAAATTGCATTTCAAAGTTGTCACAGAGGATAAGAAAGATGCACTGAACACCCTAGGAAACAGGGAAAGTTCGTAGCCAGAACTGTCCCTTTCCATTTTGATCTCCATCTTTCAACATAGGTATTTCCCCAATAAATTGTGCTTCGCTAAGTAATATCTTCAAGATTCAAATACAAGGGAACTGTTACAATGCAGCTGTGTCACAGCTAATTCCTGGTGCTACGTGCTGTAGATCCACTAGACCATACAGGTGCTGCTTTTTTGAAGCACCACCTGCATTCCTACTGTGTGCCATTGTGAGAAAAACCCACGTGGCTATCTGTGGATCCACGGAAGTAATCTAGTGCAGGCAGGCCAACACGCTGGGAAGAGCCTCGCTGAGTCAGGGCATCTGGGAAAGACCTCCATGTGGAAACCCTTGAAGAGCCATGCAGAGCCCAGGCAAGAGCAGGGAGATCCAGATGGGTTGGATGGGGTGTGTGGGACAGCGGTTGAGAGCGGGGAAGTGTTCTGTGAACAGCTCACTAGCACTACTCTGCCTTCTGTGATATCCTTTTCACTTTCTGAAAAAGTTTACTGTAAACAGTGAACTCTCAGTCTCTTTGGGCTAGAGAATAACTTTGAGTTTTACAACTCCTACCTCCTTCATTTTGAACTCTGATTTCATCACGTGGCGAATGGAAAATAACCGTTACTTGGTGCCTCATGAAGAATACAAAAATGTGAGAGTTTTTATTAAGTGATAAGATACTGACATTGTAAGTATCTTATTATCATTGTAAGTTGTTATTACTAGGATGTCGCATGAAAAAGGATTGTCTGGGTAGGCTGGGGGTGCATTGTCTATTTGCGTCTCCACACTGGCACTTTGTAGCACCTGGGCCTTTTGGGTTGCCTTGACATTGACTGGAAACCCGTTCAGTTCTTCTAAAGAGTTATGAGGTGGCAAAACCAGATACACCAAAACACAACGGGGAATCTTAGAGAGTATGTGGCCATGCAAGAGATGCAAATGGTTCAGAAGATGTTTCCAAAATTTCAACGATTTCCAGTGAGAGCCATGGCTGACTCATATAGAAAGTGCCCTTCAAAGCCAGCCTGTGCACAGGTGGTTTACATTTATTTCACATTATGCATTGGGAGGTTCTTATTAGTGGCTGACAGCTGATAGAGTATGCCTGTTGATCTTGCATTGTTCAGGCTCAGGGTGATGCAGAGAGACATGTGGAGATTGTTTTAACCATCCTTCTAGAGCCACCACATAGATAAGAATTAGCTAAAATGCAAATTTACTGTCTGTATCCACATATGCGAGACACAGATGAAATGGCTACATCTCAAATATCAAACCTGTGCCTGCTGTACAGTGATGACAGGGATTAAAGGTAAGCATGCTGATATGATTTCTCGTGGCTGCTGTATTGTTGGCTTGCAGTCTGTGAGAAGTGGCCACTTGAAAAAGATGACTAAAAGATGTTTTCACAGCTTCACAGATGGCCAGAGGCAGGCTGGGATATGTGTGTAGTAACCCAGCTTCTATCAATTTCTGAAATAGAAGTGGAAGCAGGTGAGTTTTGCGAATGATCACAGGAAGAATATGTAGAAAAATCCCT
The DNA here is from genome assembly GCF_000687285.1 of Phaethon lepturus. Taxonomy (NCBI): domain Eukaryota; kingdom Metazoa; phylum Chordata; class Aves; order Phaethontiformes; family Phaethontidae; genus Phaethon; species Phaethon lepturus. The sequence goes on from NW_010514273.1 coordinate 2,027, forward strand.
TATAATTATGTTATAATGTCCCTTATAACTACATTATCTACTAACCAAGAGTCCATGCATCTGAACTGTAATATCCATCTGTTTCTCTGTACTTGTAATGATTTTTCTCCCAAAAATAAACATGTATTGCAGGCCAAGGACTGTAACAAGAGTGATGCAGCTCACAGATGGGTATCTCTACCAATAACTTAAGCATTTTGAATCATCTAACCTGTTCGCACGTAAATGCTGCATAATAATACTGACGACAGAAACAAAAGAGCACGGTTAAATTAGTATAAGGAGGACAACTGACAATAAAACAAATACCATGTTTTCCTCACAAAATTAAACATCAGAGTATATCCTGCTCTGGTTAAATACAGAATAATTAGATTATTTGAATGAAAGAGTCTTTGCCTTACATCTGCTTCAGTGTTCCTCAAGTGAGGAGAGAAGAGACATCTGCTAAGTACTTGGATTCTGCATCTACACATTTGTATATATGAGTAGGCTTTCATTTTTACATATGCTGAATATGTGGGTTTTAATAACTTATATGTGGTTTACTGCACCATTTGTGATGAGCCCTCCGAAATCTTAAGTCACTCTTCTTCACCATTTCCTATGTCCAGGAAGCTCCATAAAGTAGAACTTTTTTTTTTTTTAATTACAGTATTTCTGGTTTGGCTCTTGTCCTGCTGTTGTAAACCTTCAACTTGGTAAAAGCAAGTGCCTTTTGTGCAGGAGTGAGAAGGAGGACAGAGCCAAATGAAAAATCCTGAGTGACAACATCTCTAAGTACCACAGCAGTACCTTCTAAAGCTGGAGGATAAAGCTGATGAGGAGGTTACCATGACTACGGAGGCGGCATATTTGAATGAAAATTGGCGTTAAGCTTTTAAATGCTAATTGCAGCTGGGAACAGGTGACATTTGAAATATCAAAATTATTTCAACACTTTGCAATATGTAACGAGTGAAAGAGGGTGAAAAAGATGACGTCATAGTGTTGAATTTAAACACTGATACCATCTTTATCGTTAAAGTATGTTACATCATTTAATTGTTTGTAGTAATAAGCAAACATATTACATGTAAATCACAGTGCCCGAAGGGCAGAAACTGTTTATATTGCCTGAGCAATGCATTCTTGAGGAATACATTGAGCTAAATTAAACAGGCCTCTTTAAATACAATAACAAGTTTCCAGCATCCTGCATTAAAGAGGGAATTAAAACTTAATATTCAGAAACTACTTTAAATTCTCCATGATGAGTAAGTCTTACAAGTGCCTGAAGTTAGGAATGTTTCTTACCTCCACTCCATATATTGGGAAATAAAAGATGAACATTCACACAACGGCACAGAATCCTCACTAGAGTCAAAACTCTAAGATAAAACATGTAGCATGTAGATCAGTATCACTGTCTGACTACTGCAATTTGCTGTCACACCAACATCTAACCAGACTTAGGGCTTTAGCTGTAAAACATGAAAAAGATGTGCTTTACCTGCAACTTTAAGCATTGGCTTACTATTAAGCCTCGAAGATCATCTGGTATTTCTGCTTCACTTGTAGTGGATTAAATTCTGTTTGCTAACACATGCCTTTTGAAACAATCCTGATACCATTACTATATGTCATGATCAGTTGTAATGCAAACTTACATTTTGTAACAAATTATTGACTCAAAAAGCTTTGAGAGTTTTTGAGGGATTTTTGTTGTTTAATATACATGATGAGAAATCTGTGGGCTTTGCACATATTCTTCATAGTTATAATGAGCACTGTAAACACATTTACTAAGGAAATTAAAGCTAACTGCTTTTTTGATTCCAATTTCTGCTAGTGAACACAGTGGTAGGAAAATATAAATTGAGTACCTTTAAAAAACAAAAGCTTTTTTGTCCATGTTGCAGAACACTAAATAACATGTTTTTCTAATGTAATGTTTAAAATATTAATTAGACATATGGCAATTGTAAATGTTGACGTCATAGCATGCCAGTCACTTCAAAGGACAGTATCCTTCAATGAAAGTACAAATCTTCCTCTTCTTTATCTAGGCTTGAGTGTTCTGTATCAGAGTAGAACTACCATAGCCTAACATTTAGTGATATGACAGAAAAAAATACTGTATGGGATATCATTATTGAAATCCACTTCAAAATCTGCGTATATTATATCCAGATTATTATTTTTACTTAGAGGGTAATTGAACTTTCCAAAAACCAGCAGGATGGAGCAACATGACTTTCTCTTTCAGATGACTTTCAGATGTGGTAATTTCTCCTCTGAAGCTCCTTGTATCTAAGTGCTGTAATGTAACCCCAGTGACCTGCCCTAAAGTCAACAGGAGTGCTTATTTTGATATAATTTGTGGCCTACTCACCTCACTTATAAGAACACCTGCAAGCTGGCAAGTCAGCAGCCGTAGGAACAGTTGTTGGTTTGGTGGATGAGCTCCAACATCCCTGCCGATCTTCTGGCAGTTTTACATATCACATTGCTTGAAGCCTCAGCTTGAAACTTTCTGCTCCCTGTGACTTGCAACACTTAGGAGTGCCTCAGGGACAGAAGTCAAACTTGGTATTATCTACAACTCAGATTTCTTACACAATTTATTTCTGAGTAGGCCATTGTCCAGGCAGAGCTGAGGGAAAGGTCTTCACACTCACCATACTCCTCTCACAAATTATCTTCATTGCTATACCATCACACAGTAGTTACTTTTTCTTCCTTTTTCTCTGTCCTTATGTTCAGCCTTCTCATATTCATTGCACTTGATGAATTACAAGCTATTGGTCTTTATCTCTGCAGTAATCTAGTTTTCAAGTAATCTCCTCCACCCTCATTCAATGTTTCAGGGAAATATAATATAAATAATATAGGGTAAAAATTGTCCTCAAATAGCAAGATGCGAAATGGTGAGAATTTATGAAGTAAGCATTACAATCATTAACTCATTAACTATGCACAGACCTGGTGTGCCGAGAAGGCAGAATGAAAGAGAAAAAGATGACAAAATCATTTTGGGACTGAAGCCAGTGTCAACCCCTTGACATTTCCAATGAAAGGAAAAGAAAGTCATGGAGTCATTTCCCTTTTACATAGTACCAATTAGCATTGCTCTGCCAAAGAGTCCTGCACACTGTCCTAAGTGTCCTAAGCACTGAAAGTGCTTAGACCATGGACCAAAACATGCCGAGGTCTGGTCTCTGGGACCAGAGACCCCATCTAGGAGCAGAGTTTCAAAATTTTCAGTAGTTGCAATAGTAACAAAAATCTTTCAAAGAATAGCTGATATATTGGGCTTTGTATTTTGTAGTGGTCACAGGACTGAGTCATGCTATATTGAATTTTAGAGTAAGATCAAAAGAGTGGTTTAAAGCAGCACCACAAAATTAGTCTCATCAGCTGAAAAAATCCAGACCTTTCAAACTAATCAAAGAATCTGGAATCAGAACATAAAAGGAAAGTTGGAACCAAAATAAATGGATGTTTTGAGAAGCTTTCAGAAGACAAGATATCCAGTTTTTTTTTTTTTAAATGGAATACTCTCTGTCACAAACTAAATAATTCAACTATATTTAATATTCCTGCATTCATTAAGAGCTTTTTGCAGAAATTCATCCCAAAAAGTAGCCCAATTTCCCAAGCTTACAAACTTGTATTCTGTAGGATAATTCTGATCATAGATGAAGTGCAATGGTCTTTTTGGTGTACTGCAGTAGCTTTTTTTCAGAAAGAAACAAGCAAAACAGACCAACATAGCAGTTCAAGGGAAGCAGCAAAGAATTATTTCTATAGTTGAGACTTAAGAGAAAATACAATAATGGGTTCTGGAATTAACCATACAAGGTTGTGTTTTTTGTTTTTTTTTTTAAATCAGTTTTGATTATGATGCAGTTTAATGTGCAGGCTAAGATAAGATTAAACAAATGAGACATAATTTGGAAGGTGGCTTAAATATTCAAAAAGCTCAAATGCATTGCCCATTAGACATTCTAAAGGTCACTGTAACATGTTCATTACATTAAGAACAATTTAAGAAGACAGATGCAATTACTTGATCTGGATTTTTTCCAGATATGTGATCCTTAATGCTGAGAACTTCTGCTCTATGTCAGATCTGAAGGATGTTGACTTTTGCAGCTGTCTCCAGCTGGACCACCAGCATGAGTTCCTGCAGAATCTGAAAGTCTTCCTTCAAATGCCAAATGACCAGTGCCACCTTGAGTACAATCTCCAGTGATCAGTATTTGATGCCAGAAGAGCTGGGAAGGTGCTGCTCAAACTTGTTTTTCCATTGCTTTCAGACAGATTTGGACTGTCTCATTGACTGTTACTGAGTTGTGACAGCTTGCTTTATTTCTTTATCTGTGTTTAAGAGACATGAAATTACATACAAATATAAACAAATTTTTAAAATACATAGTGACAAATTATATATTCCATTTAGCTCTATTTTAATGCCAAGAATGAATAAAGATCTTCACTGATTTCTGTAATTGCTGGAGAAGAGTAGCCCTTTTATGATTTCTTCTTATCTAATAGAAAATGGCATACACCATGCCTTGGGTAAGAGATAATTTAACATGTACGCACAGAGTTAAAATTAAACCAAGCACTATATGTAAGGTATAAAGTACAGGTTGGTTCTCTTTTAAACTTGGTACTCAAGATTTGTATTTTTCAACACTAGCAAAAGCAAGAAAACTAGCGACATTCTTGTGGCTTATGAAGTCTTTATCACATATACCTATGATCATTTCTGCAAATGGAAGTCCAATTTGTAAGAAACAGGTATGACATCAATCATCAACAGGCATGGCATTGACTATGCAATATTTCTTCAGGTGAATGAATAGTTTTAAGCTTGGTAGTGGACTATAACAACCTTAGGTTCATCATTTTAGCCAAACTTGTAAAAACTGTGAGGAGAGGAAAGTGGGACTAATCAATGTTATCACTGGACGAAGGTTCAAGCCAGGACTACAGCACAGGAGGAGAAAGGAGAGTGCCTTTACAGACTTTTTGACAGTGGTGATATTGCAGCTGATGCTACAAGGGCAAGCTTTCAACAAAGTAAGACAAAAGCAATATTCTTCACAAAACCAACAGACAATTTTTCGCACACAAACTCTGGGCCAGGTTTGAAACAGAAGCTTCTCTTAATATGGGCTGTGTAAAGGGTTTGAGCAACAAATGCTCAGGGTTGAGAGCATCTCTTTGCTTGCCCAAGGAGAAAGAGGGCTGCCTCTGTGTCTGTGGACAACAGGAGGCAAGAAAGGGAAGTGGTGTGCTCCCCACCTAGCCAGGGGCCCCTCCAGCCGGGCCAGGTAATGAGGGTCCATACAAGCCGTCGGCTCTCCCTGCCTGCGCAGAGCAAGTGGTTGCTGTATTGGGTTTGTGTGGCACGGTGGCGGGGGGGCTGCAAGGGCGGCTTCAGTGAGGGGCTGCTAGAAACTTCGCCTGTGTCTGATGGAGCCAGTGCCAGCCGGCTCCAAGATGGACCTTCTGCTGGCCAAGGATGAGCTGATCAGTGACGGTGGTAGCTCCTCTGGGAGAATGTATTGAAGAAGTGGAAAAAAAACCAAACAGCAACAGCAATTGCAGCTGGAGAGAGGAATAAGAATATGTGAAACAGCCCTGCAGACACCAAGGTCAGTGAAAGAGAAGAGGCAGGAGATGCTCCAGGCTCTGGAGCACATTCCCCTGCAGCCCCTGGTGAAGACCATGGTGAGGCCAGCTGTCCCCGTGCAGACCATGGAGTTCCACGCTGGAGCAGGTTTCCACCTGCAACCCAGGGAGGACCCCACGCCGGAGCAGGGGGATGTGCCCTGAAGGAGGCCATGACCCCGTGGGAAGCCTGTGCTTTAGGACGTTCCTGGCAGGACCTGTGGTCCCATGGAGAAAGGAGCCCCGGCTGGAGCAGGTTTGCTGGCAGGACTCGTGACCCCGTGGGGGACCCAGGCTGGAGCAGTCTGCCCCTGAAGGACAGCACCCCAGGGAAGGGACCCAGGCTGGAGCAGTTTGTGAAGAACTGCAGCGTGTGGGAAGGACTCACGTTGAGAAGTTCATGGAGGACTGTCTCCACTGGGAGGGACCCCATGCTGGAGCAGGGGAAGAGTCTGAGGAGCCCTCTTCTTGAGGAGGAAGGAGCGGCCGAGACAACATGTGATGAACTGACCACAACCCTCATTCTTTGTCCGCCTGTGCCACTTGGGGGGAGGAGGTAGAGAATTTAGGAGTGACGTTGAGCCTGGGAAGAAGGAAGGGGTGGGGGGGAAGACATTTTAAAATTTAGCTTTTGTTACCCTACTCTGATTCTGGTTGGCAATAAATTAATTTCCCCAAGTTGAACCTGTTTTGCCCATGATGCTAATGGTGAGTGAGCTCTCCCTGTCCTTATCTCAACCCTCAAGCTTCTTGTTAAACTTTCCCTCCCCTGTCTAGCTGAGAAGAGGAGTGATAGAGTGGCTTTGGTGAGCACCTGGTGTCCAGGCAGGGTCAACCCACCACAATTGCCAACCCTTTGCTGGCCTGAAGGTGGTTCTAGTGATCTTACTGGAATAGTGCAAGAAAACAACAACCTAAAATCTGAAAGAACTTTTTCAGATCTACCGCAGGATGTTTTGAGATGAAAGCTGTACCTCTTTCTTGAAGTTTCCTTACCTTGTATAATGCACATGGTTTTGGCATTTCTTTAGGTAGAAATTTCTTTCTATTTCTTGATATACAACTATTTAAGAACAGTGCTGATTGTCATGCATCTCCTGGGCAAATATCAAGCAGGCCAGCCAGTATGATTTTTTTCAGCAATTAGTTTATTGTCAGACCTTCTTGGAAGAACAGTGAATGAACAGAATACCATTTTAAGTGGCAATTTTGCATGGCTTGGGGAAAAGGGTGGCTGCACGCTGAGATTTTCTGTGTCTAAGCTCAAGTGAAAGACTGGAAATCCCTCCTGGCAAAAGAAGGGCATATTGCGAATCTGGTTTTTTTTGCGTAAATTCCTTCCTTTTGTTCTTTGAGGGGACATCCTCATTCACTCATATACAGCAAGAACTCGTAGGGTCAAGCAGTTCAACACTGGTGTTCAGGCATAAAGCACGGAGGCTGTCATTACTTGTAGCTGCCCAACATGTGGATAAGAGATGTGTGTGGCCTTTGCTAGCATGACCATTGGTGCTTCATGGTTTGCATGGAAATTTACTTCTCCAAAGCTTATCCTTTGCATTCAGGCTGTTTGTTGTGTTGTACCAATGCACAGTGTATAGATGCACCAATACAAAAAGCTTTGGGACTGACAGAAATGTTATACCTTACTAAAGGGGCATTTTGAGGAGGAATGCTAGGTGTGGGAAGTAAGCTTGTGCTGGACACATGCAGGATTGAAAGTCACTTGGGTCAGGAGTTCACACAGTTATTAAAGAAACTGAGTTTTAGGTACCTTCGGGATGGAGCCAGCCCCACTAAAGTGGCTTGTGTGGGCTTGCTTGAAAAACATAAAAGCCAAATCTACACTGACAAAACTGTTCCCTCTGTAAGTGATTTCTGCCACCTCCTAGAGGGCCCAGGAGATATGTTTTGTTTTATTTAATCTGTAGCCTAGTTAAGTCCGAGAGTTCAAACTGGATGAATCAGTCATGGGATTTACCTGAATTGCCAAAGTTTTGTGTGGTGTCTGAAATCCTGCCAACCTAGTTGTAACTCAGTTTTGTCCCAGTTTGATGTTTTACTTTGGGGGAGTGAGAGGGAGAGTTTGGCTGCTTGTGATGCTAGTTTCGAAACGAAGGACTTTGCTGGCAATGGAAACTGGAAGTGTAATTATTTATTGGATTTGTTTTCACATCAGACATATTTTGTCAGTAACTTTGTTAAACTACTGACTAATACGTTTTAAAAAACAAAATTAAATAAGCAGGCATGTTACACTCATCTTCATGCAGGCATTGCTACAAGTCATCTTTAAAGTTTATTTTCTGAAACTTTATTTGGAACACAAATTAATGCTTTCTCTAAATAAATCAGCACACTTTAGTGCCGAACAGTCTCTCTCTGCTCTCCGGCAAACTTAGATTTCCCATAAAGAAGCAGAGCACATGTGCCATGAGTCTCAGAGGGGAACATGAGCTGCACATGTGCTCGTGGGACTGCAAGGAGAGGGACAACGAGCAGGGTGCTCCCCGGTTCCCAGCAGTACCACAGGCTCTAGGGTGCCCGTGAAGAACGAAACGGAGACTGACGGAGGAATGTCCCCACAGAGACTGCGGCCGAGCTGCTGCTCGCACAGCTGGTCTTGCATGGCTGGTCCTGGGGGGCACGAGGCAGAGAGGAGCCCTGCTCCCCGGCTGCTCCTCGCGGGCGTGGAGGAGCTGCCTGGCCCATGGGTGCTGCTCGGTCTGTGGGGAGCCACCGTATGCAGGGGGAGCCAGCCCTCACCGCCTGTCCCGCTGCTGTGAAGTCCCGAGGCGGGACTGCGTGTTTTCAAGCACCAGTGATCACAAGTTGTTGCAGGTCCCAAAGCTCTGGAAGAATGCATGATTCCCTAAGGAGTAGTTCAACAACTATGGCAGACCTCCATGAAATTTCCTAATTTTCTTAAAGCTTCAGCACCGTATGCAGGGGTAGCCAGCCCTCACCGCCTGTCCCGCTGCTGTGAAGTCCCGAGGCGGGACTGCGTGTTTTCAAGCACCAGTGATCACAAGTTGTTGCAGGTCCCAAAGCTCTGGAAGAATGCATGATTCCCTAAGGAGTAGTTCAACAACTATGGCAGACCTCCATGAAATTTCCTAATTTTCTTAAAGCTTCAGCTCCCAAGATCATTCCTGTTTTTTTCCAAAACATATTACTCCTTAAAAAATTATAACATGCACTGTCAAACACATATAGTTAGTCAACTGATTAAGCTTTCTAACGCTTTCCATTTGATCTTGAAGTATCTAATTCCATTGCTGGCACTTTCAGGAGGTGGTAACTTTTTTTCCTATAGCAGATGATATCCTAGGCTACATTGATGTGGGTGTTGCTGAATTTGGGCTCTCCCACATGCTATAGCATGTCTCTTCGTGTCTCTTCTCCCTCTTCCTTCTGAAAGCAAAGGTATCAGCTATTCTTTTGGTCAGGCTATGTGACACTCCTACGGTTTCCAGCCAGTAATTTCCATCATAAATACATAAACACGTGACAGCTCCTGAAACTCGAAACAATTTGTTTTTTGCTGGGTGCAGCTTTGCCCATTTTTTCATAATTCTGTGAACCATCATATTCCAGCCCTCAGTTTCACAACGTGTTCCCATTTTCAAATCGCTGTCACCAGAAACCTCTGTAGTAGCAAACCATGATTTAATGATGCTACCTTACCATTTAACAGGGCTAACTATCTTCAAAGTCTGGCATCAAATGCCATTTTAGGTGGCTGCTTTATTATTTTTATATAATTTTCCACCAATCTGTTGAATTAGTTTCAGCAGTGTCTGTCAATTACTATATCTAACTTCTGCGGCAGTTTCCTAAACTGATTACTGTTATATAATATCCCACTGTCAGACACCATCAGTTGTATAGTATCTGGCAAGAAAGACCTTGATAAACAATCATGTAGCAGTGTCTGTGATCTGTTTTCTAGCAAAGCAGCCTCTGAGATGTTAGAATAGTAATGCAATTCCCAGTCAACAAAACCCAAGTTCTGTTAAAGGGGCCAAATTTTTCCCGATGTTCAATGTAAACATTTTTGGTGTTGGCTTGGCCTGTACCTCTGACACACAGGACAAATCTTAACATTTTTGTGGAAAAAAGACTTGTTGGATGAGACCTTTCACTTTAGTAACAGTTGTGCAACATTAACTGTGTGTCAACTCCTGCTTTTGTAGAATAGAGGTTTCTTTCTGTAAGTATGAAAAGAAAAAAAAAAAAAAAGATTGTACTTGCTAACTTAGAAGAGCAGGAAGTTTATTTTTAGCTCCTAAGCAACAAAACTGTACAGGAAGGAATCAAGAAAGGGAAACAACATTTTAGAAATAATTTCAGAGACAATATTCAGCACAGAATGCATCTTCAGCTCCTGATTATAAAGGCGATTACTGTTTTGGCCCTTTAAAAAGGTGTTTCCCCTGCATGCATATGCTGGTCCAATGCTCATGTGCTCGTATGGCTTCATGATTAAGAAAGCAAACTTATGCCTACATGAGAATCACAGACAACAGGAAGAAGCTGAGTCTGGCTTTTCCTACCATTCGCAAAGTCATATGCATTTAAAGGGAAAAACCAGAAAGAATGTCCAGAATTCCATGAGAGCTGTAGCATGAATTGGATAATATGGAAGTTTAGCAACAAAATTGCCTTAATAAGTTACAGCTCAATTTTCAGCCATCAAGATAAATCAAGAACCAATCATTCTGCTAAGCAGCTCATGACTCAAAATAATGTATTATTACATTAAATACAGCCAGGCAGAAATTGGAATATGTTAGCTATGTAGCCTGCAATCATATTTTACAAAATTAGCATAGCTGGGCACCGAGACATCAAAAAGTTTGTTATTTAGTAACTATACTTTCCAGTATCACACTAACCACTGTAGTTGTATGATTCAATCTAATGGAGTAAGTGAATATTGCTGAGTAGTAGAAAACCTTTTCTATAATGGCATGGTGGTTAAAGTAACTTTTCAGCTTCTTAGGACCTTTCAAAACCAGTGAAAAATAAACGTCTACATTATTTACCATGCCAAAATTTCTGAATAGTTACAAGTGATACAAGAAATCTTCAAGGAAATCTTAACTGTGCTTTCTGATAAGGTGGGAATGAAAGGTAACTTCTCAGAGATGAGAAATTGTTATAATGTGCTGATGACTGCAATAACGCTGCTTTTTTATCTATATGTATTTACACAGTTAACCTTATAGTCTAAGATTATAAATTATGAACTTGCTTATAAAAGAAAAAAACTTAAATTTTATGACTGATACTCATATCCTCACACATTCTCTTTTAGTGAGATACTTGATACTTTCAATGGATGCATTGCCTCTTCAAGTAAAAAGCATATTGGAGCTCATCCCATATGTTTTAGAAAATGTAATTACACACATCACTAAAAGTACCTTCTGTTGCTTCCACTGAAAATTTTTTAGAACTCAGTCAACTCTTTAACATACACTTTTGTAGGATTTTGAAAGGGTTTTCCTTTGCTCTAATACCCAAACAAGACCTTAACTGCTAGAGAAGGTAAGGATCTAACCTTGGTTGTTGAATGATTCTCAGACCGCTGTTAGGAAGTAACAGCACCCCAGAGACAACCCCCTGCATGAGTGAATCGGCCAAGGATCATCCCAAGGCTGAGAAGTGCTGAAATCTACTTGCAGCGTCACCTGGTATCATTGCCTGCATGGGCAGTGCGCAGCCCAGGACAAAAGCCCAGCTTTTCTTCTCAGTTGTTCTAGTCCTACCCTTCAGTAGAGTTATTCCAGGTTCGTACTGAGCTGGTGAGACTGACCTTGTTGATTAGTTTAGACACAGCATGACCTCACCTAGAGCAGGCTGAAATCCAGGAGAGCAGCCAAGCAGCCTCTCTGTGCAAAAATAGCACTTTTAGAGCTCTCTCCCTGTAGAGGTTTTCACTGCATGCTACCAGTAATATTCTATATCATCGTCATCATTGACAGTTATATTATTTTTGCACTTCAGAGATCTGGATAATGAGAACACATTGACCGAATAATTTTTGGTCTTTTTACTTCCACTTTTAGGGTCACATTGCAATCCTACACTTGAACATAAAAATGCTGTGTCAAGATTGAAAATACTACAGAAGAATGGCTTTACTGAAAATACTAGGAAAAAAACAACACAGAAGAGTATTATTAGTTTAATTTGGTTTTCGGCAATCCTTAATGCTTTGCTTCATCACAAATAAAATTTTAGACATATAATTTGGATCATGTAGACATGTTTGTTTCTGTGTTATCTATAATGTAGATGTTGAACAAAGATGAATTGAAAACATCTTCGTTCTGCACAATTAGCACTCTCACGTGTTTAAAGAAGAGAAAACATTTTAAAAGAAATCTTGGTAATAAAACAGGTGAAATTTTAAACATGTTATTAAATCTACAGCTTGACAGTTTCCAGTTATTTAAACTCACTTTGGTTTCATTGCTGGTAAATTGAAAATATATGGAGATGAATGGAGAAAAAACCACCCATTCCAATATCCATATTCATGTATTCCATATGTACAGTAACAATTTCGATCTAGCTCCAGGAAATAATATATTCAAAGTCTGGCTTCACAACTGTCACGGGGACAAAAAAAAATGAACAAATGCCTTATGTATATTGATGTATAGAACCCATGGTCACTGCAAGACAGCACTTCCACCTAGCGATTTTTGCAAAAGAACAGTGGAAAAGTTCATCTGCAGATGTTATTCTCCCGATCAGATGAGCTTTAATCCCATTTTAATCTCAGTGGGCTATATTAAACAAAAGCAGAAGGTCTGGTTTTCAGAACAGCTTAGCCTTGACCTCACAGAGATCAGACTCACTAAGTAATCAGGTGTACATAAGTTGCCACCAACCAGAGCTTTGACTGATGCGTTGTGTCTAGCAGTGCAGGAACAAAGTAAAAATTCTTGGTGCTACAAAGCAAGAGAGAAAAGTACAGCAATCACTGCACTGCTAAATTGTACTGAAGTGCATAAACTTTACAGTAATTTCCCCCCTCTCTATCAAATATTTTACTGCTCCTTAAGGAAGAAAATTCACTTTCTGAAGGTATTAAGAAACAATGAGGAAAAAAAAGTCCAGGTGGGAGCTACAGAGGACTAAGTGTTTAGAATCTGTGAAAACTTTACAATACAGTCAGTAAAATACACAAACTGTATAAGGGATAAAACTATTTTAAAACTCACTAGACTGACAATGATGTTCAGCAGAAACACTCCCAAGCAGCATTCATCATCTGGTTATCATTTGTATCTTTATTGCTGCAAAACCTGCTGCATATGACTGGGGATAATCTCCAGGTTACTTAGCCCTGCTGTGTCACCTAATTTTGCATGTGGCAGCATATTAAAGGCTTCAGAAAAAGTCTACTCACAGGAGCTCTACCAGATTTTACTTGTCTGGAAAACAGGAAACTTCAGGTACTCTGTTGAACAAAGATATCATGTTTTCATTTCATTTACAGTTTGTAAATGGTCTTTGTTTCATCCCATTTGCATCCAAGTTTTTAACTATTCTCTTGTTCAAAATTTACTCTGAAAACTTATGTGATAATAAGGTTGTGTTAGGTAGTGGTCGTGTTGCCATAAATCCAGTTTCAAATGACTGGTTTTATCTGTGCAAAGCAAAGCACTGAATTGGTCTTAATCTTTCTGCCAGTTCAAAACTGTTCTAAGCTTTTTTTTTTCTTTTTTTTTTTTTTTTTTTCCAGGGAGCTCAGCAGATTTTATTCTAGATCAAGTATTATCTATCTTCCTACAGACAGTGTAAAGCTGACATAAACATAGTATCATATGTACTGGCGAATTCAGCAGAAACGGGAATCATGCATCCCCTCTGGTCCAGCTCAGCTTTCCTCTGCCAGATGATCTGATGCTGTGCAAATGTGACCTTAATCATCATATAACCACAGCCTAGTGGCTGGATCTGCATTTTCCTTTTTTAAATACAAGTACTCTTGACACTATTTTCTAGTTGTATGGTACCAACCTCAAAAAGCTTACTTTGTAAATAAATAATAAATACTTTCAAAAAGGTATTTATGAAATACTCTGTGTTTAGCCCTATTTGGGCTATAATTTCCCTTTCCATATCCTTATTTGCGTTCTCTGTTTCCGTGTTCAACAGCATCATCTTTATTAAGAAATCAAGTCAAAATACTATTTTTTTTTTTAACATATGTAGATTCACCTCAATCTTTACTTCAGCCATGCAGAGAGCTGTCCCATCTCTTTTTTGTTGTTATTTTTGTTCTGCACGTCACACTGGTGACCACAAACATTAATTTCCTTTAAAAGTTCAAACTTATGTTGAATTTTGGCAATCCTAATTTTATGCCTAACTGCACAGTCATAACTTCATTGGCTAGCAGATTTATTTTCCTTTTCCTTTTTCTCTTTCTCTCCTTTCTCTTTCTCTTTCTCTTTCTCTTTCTCTTTCTCTTTCTCTTTCTCTTTCTCGTTCTCGTTCTCGTTCTCGTTCTCGTTCTCGT
>NW_010514273.1:16263-40188 GCF_000687285.1 Phaethon lepturus
TTTCCCTTTCTCTTTCTTCCTCCTTCTCCTTCTCCTTTTCCTTCTCCTTCTCCTTCTCCTTTTCTTGCATGTTCTCTGTTACTCCTAAAGACTTTTCCATGTGTTTATCTTTTCAGTAAGGTCATGAGCCCTTTCCTAGAAGCTTAGGCATAAGAAAATGCCAGTCCTGCTCTGTGTTCAAGTCTTCAGCACTGCTGATTTCACTAACCAGTCCCTTTCACTTACTTTAGTGAGGATGTCTCTGCACACTGACGTGCAAATTTATTAGCCAATGTTTACAGTGATTACAGCTCTGAGAGACATATTACTACCGAAAAAAGCAACAAAGAGACAGAGAAGGGTGACTAAACTGACTGGAAAAAAAAAAAAAACTTTGATAATCCGTGAACCAGAATACGGTTTCCCATTTGTGCCATCAGCCTGGTATGTTAAAAGAATTTTCTCATCCTCCTATCTCTGAAGACACTCACTCGAGAGAGAGAGTGTTTTTTCATCTCATCTACCTGTCTGCTCACATACTCGTCTGACCTCTTATTCAACCGACTGTAGCCATACTGCCTTACGATTTTATGTCAGTGAGCTCCTGCTTAACTGCTAGAAGCTGTCCCAGCCTCAGCAAGCCTGCTCTGGAGTGGTGGGGTATAAGCTACAGCTTATGATTACAATCCAAAGCTTCTGGTTCTTCTCTGAGCCTTTCAGACACTCGGAGCTTATGACGGGTTCCTTCTTGTTCCAGATGCCCCCTTCAGAATGGCAGTTCATCACTGACAGCGGTGTTTTTTCACGTTGAGTGGTGCCTTGTGTACTCAGCCTTGTGCCTACCTCGGAGGAGCGTGGGACCCCCTCCCCGGAGGGGCACAGCACAAGCCCCTTGCTCTGCAAGCGTTAACGCCGTTACCATTGGCATCGGCTCTGCTGACTGGGTGTCTGCCAGCAGTGCCACGGGCAGGGAGGCTTTGCAGGTCAGGATCCTCTGGCTCAGTGGCTGCAGGGTGAAGATGAGGAGGAAAAGGAGCATCACACAGAGAGATGTTTCTCTTCCCTCCAGAGTGTTTTAGAAATACGAAAATCAACAGTAAAACTCGTACGGGTGGTTGGATTCTTATTGCTCCCTATGAAGTTAGGGTCTTAGTGTTTTTTGATATCGTTATGGTAATGATTGTCAAGTTAATAAGACAAATATTAAAAAGTTACTGTCACTTTCTTTCTAAGCTACATGCACATAAGAAGAAAGCTGCATCTTCCCAGTTATGAAATATGACTAAAGTGCTTTACAATCCACATGTGCTGCTGCTCCACCGGCTTCGGATCAGTGGCTGGAGTTCATCTGCAGCAAGGCATGGGCAGCAGAGACATCTCTAGTGAATCTCTTATTTTTAAATAGCACCGGAAATAAACACTGAAATCTAGTTTCTTGACAGCTTGATTCAGAAAAAGATAGAAGAGTGACAGCAGGTTTAGCTAGGCGTTCAGCTACAGAAAGAGGTCAGAACAGACTGAGGTTCAGAGAACAGCTGTGGCAGTCACAGAGGTTTTGTGTAGGAAACTTCTAATTAGTACCTGGAACATTTTTGGATCATGTTTTCTCTTGTCCCACAGGTATCACAAAAAGTGTATATATACACAGACACACACAAATATAAGAAGAAAATACTTTTTCACTGCAGATTAGCATCTGAAAACACAAAGTGATTTTCTAAATCAAGCCACCACAAGTATCTGAGTTATGGTAACTGTCCATGTTGGTACTCTTAACCCACTGCAGAGGTGAGAAAAAAATATCTTCCATTGGGCTAGCATGTTTTACTGTAGGTTTTATACTGATAAAAACATGTAGTTATTGCAGTTCACTGGGTAAATAGGAATTTCTTTAGCTACTCTTCCTTACTCAGAGATAAACTTGTTCCCACTGGTGTCTCTGGGAATGGCATCTTCCCCGTCTTCTCCAAATATTAAGCAGCTGTCTCAAGAAAAAACTCCCGGTTCTCTGTCCATCGTTCATAGCTTCTTAAAGCAACTGGAAAAAACGTCTGTCCCCGCTACTAGCCGCGAGGTAGCAGCAACCGCTCTGCGAAGCGTGCGTTGTGCAGCAGTCGCCGAAACGCTCACTGCACTGGAGGTGCTTTTGTGTGCTGACCCTCCCGCAAGCCCTCGGACGGTTTTTGTTTCCTCGGTGGATGCAGGAAGCTCGGTGGCAGCAGCAGCAGCACAGGAATGGTTCTCCTGAAGGGTGTTTAACGCAGGAGCTGCGGCTCACCGCTCCTGCGTGCCAGAGAGAGTTGTGAGGTACCTGCCAGAGTGGAAATGAGAATGTAACTATGGAAATGGGGATCCGTAAATACGTGTGTCTATTTTTTAGGCTCTCTTCTTTGCGAAAGGGAGCAATGACTGCAGCAGGAGGCCTGCAGCCACAACGTTTTCGGAGGCTTTCCTGTGCCTGTTGAGATCCTTTGCCTAAAAGCTGTTTTGCTCAAGGTTGACACAGGATCTAGGGTTTGTCCCTTCTGAGAAATTTTTGAGAACTGCAGAGAAAAGCGTCACCTTATTTTCTGTGTCTTTTACAAGGGAGCCTGCCAGTGCCCTCCTGCGTGGAACCTGTCCCTGGGTGAACTGTGCTGAAGAAAAACACTTTCCCCTTCGTCAGGAGAGGATCCTTATATAACCCTCTCACTGATTGCACAGATGCATTCAAAAAGCCCTGTATAATTCATTCATCCTCTCATAAGCATAGCTCAGCACTGATGTGACACGGCGTTTTTGCAAGTGGCGTGGAAGATACTGTGGGTTAATTGTCTTGGTGGTCAGGCTTGGATTTTGAGCTGCCAGCAGCCTTCACCCCGTTTTGGGTCAGCACAGCGAGCGGTGGTGTGAAGGAGCTGTGCTTTGTAAGGTCCACTGTTCCATCGCTCTTTTTACTGCCGTTAGCTGAACGCTAGCCGCTTGGAAAGATGTCCACTGCATGCGTTTGCGCTGCTTTTCAAGCAGCCTAATTCTTGGTGTTTCAACCTTTATTCCGTTTACCCTCTAGCAGAGGTACCTCTCCCTGTGCCCCTCCACTTCCTCCCATTCCCTCTGGAGCTCCCGGGGCCCTTCGGGGAACGGCGGAGCGGTACTTGCGGCGGCACCGTGGCCGCTCCTCCGCCATGCAGTGCTGTGGAATGGCTAGCGCACTGCCGGGCACAGGTTTTTGGTCTGTTTTCCCTTCCCTCCGCCCAGAACGCATTAAGATCACTACTTCGCTAGTACCGCGAGCGATAGGGTATGCAGGGCAGCGTTTGCGGTTTATATAGACGTACATTCACCAAGCGTTTTGCAGACCACTGGCAGCAGAGTTATGGTACCACACGTTTCAGTATTTACCGAATGTGTCTTGCTCTGCTGTAGCTTTACGGCTTTCCAAGTGAGACGGATACCTCTGTGAACAGCAGTCACGCCTCGGATCTGCAGCGCAGACATACCTCTAGTGCGAGAGGCATTAGAGCTGTTAGCATTTCCATGCGCTGCATGAATTAACATTACATTCTGGAAGAGCCTCTTAGGATAAAGAGAGAGAGCTTGTAAAAAGGAAATTGACTTTCATGGCGTTTGCCATCCCCATAATGATTCTTCCCATACTCAGAACTGGATAAAGATGAAAAAGCTTTTATATTTAAAATAATAATATAACTGTCTTACACACACACACACAAAAGGAGAAAGTTCTTCCCTTTTCTAAAAAATATCCTGTTCTTTTATACACACAAGTCTTTTTCTTAAACATTTTTTTCTGTTGGTTAATGGCCTGGTATATAGTATGTTCAATAATTTAAGACTGAGTTAAAAATGGGGTTGATCTACTTTCTTAGAATACCCTCTGGGAATATGCAGCAGAAAATCGGAGAAGCAATTATTTCATGCCACAGCTGTGTATTTAACTGCTTGCTTTCTCACTCAAGTGGCATCTTGCCCTCTCACAGCTGAGGTATTGGAGGAAGTTGGAACTCTTAAGTGCATCAGTGAGTCCTGGGAGGTGATTAGCATAGCAGTGTGGAACTTATCTCCTTCATGACAGGTAGTTCTTTGTGTGGACCATTTCTGGCAGAAGCGCTCAGCCTTCGATACACACCATCATCTGTTTACTCAGGGCTTGATTAAAAAGTCAACTAATTAATCAATTGATGATGTCCCTGTCCATGTCCTCTTTTGACTCAGTGTGCATGAAGCTGAATTAGGCTGAACCCATCCCCACTTTTGTTCTGAGGGATCAGAGGCCGCTATATGATTTGCCTTATTTCTCTAGCACAGCTGTATAGGCTGAAGATAGCACAAGCATGATCGCAAAAGGCTGCTTCCAGCTGATCAGTTCTCCAGTGGTAATACTTACACTCCGTATCTCATCTGGGGAGCCAATAAATGACTGACTTACATAATTTTTTGCCTCCTTGGCACCCGCCTTTTCCTCCAACCTGCTGGCTAAGTGGAAGTGACAGAGCAAAACACCACTAGCAGCATAAACAAGGTGCAAGAAGCAGGATGCAAAAGGCAATGAATATCAAGACGACTGCGAGTGTCGCCTGATGCGTACCCTGTGTGTGAAAGAGCATCGTACTTTCTTGAGAAGGCCTGGGCGGGCATTTCAGCTGCTCGCATCTGAACACCGGGACAAGAGAAAATGAAGCTCTGCTCTTTGACACAGCCACGCAAAGCTGGAGGAGGACACTTAATCAGTAGATGAGTCAGTTACTGAAAGCAAAATTGTCGGGCATTGGAGCCCATGACAGATTACACCGAGGTTCTGACTCCTGTAGGATCTATATATTCGGTGCAGAATGCACTTGTGTCAGTGCCATCGAAAGAATAATGTCAGACCAGCTGAGCTCTCTTGAAGCCTCCACAGCCAACAGCACATACATATGCAACGTCTTTGTAAGGAGACGGCCTTGCACTGTGCAGGGAATAGGTAGAACAGTTGCGGTGCAGGGGGATGACCTTTGGCAACGTGACCACTGTGCGTGGTTTTAAGGCAGCAAAGCCAAAATACACAAAGGGCTTTCAAAATCCAAAGGTTAGAAAAATGCATTAAAATGCAGAGACTTTTTAGTATATTTTCTCTGCAGTTGACTCACAAACACCTTGTAGAAATGCAAGTCGGTAAAATATTTGCAGGTGGAAGGTTAATGCTTACAACCTGTGCCTCTTCTAAGGTTGCCAGTAGAGTACTGGCAGGAAAAGCATTTTGCAGTGCTAAGCAGCTGAACTCAGAATGCCTAGCTCTCTTCCACCAGTAGGTACTGTGATGCTTTAAATTTTGCCAATTACTTTTTAATGACCATTGTTAATAAGTAATACTGCAAAGACATGATTGTAGGTGGCACACACTGCATCTAGGCTTTTAAAAGATTATGAATGCTACAGAGACTCCATCTCCTATATCTTATTCAGCACCTTAGGTTTGCCTGGTGAAGCATCATTCCATTTTATCTCAGTCTTGTGCTACTCTTTCAAGCTTCAGAAACCCTCCAAAGTACTCCTGCATTTCACTGATGGCAATAAAAGCAAGGAATTTGTTTACAGTATATACTAAGATTAATAATCACAAGAATTTGCCAGCGAGACAACTGAGAAGTCTCCAAAGATGGTGCAAAGTGAATTCCCTCATGACACGGGAAGAAAACAACCACCATGGCATGGAAGATCAGGGGATCACTAAGCCCAGCAGCTGAGGGGAGCGGCCCAAGGAAGAGTCAGCTCACAGCAGCATTTCCCCAGTACACTCTCCCAGACTCCAATGTTTTCGTATTCAAGGACTTAACTTTTTTCCCCTTCCCATTTAAGGGCCTCACTGGGCTTGTCTTCCATGAGCTTGTGCAGTCTCCTCTTAAGCCCATTAAAAAATATCCCATGGCTGTGAACTCCACAGCTTTATTGATGAGACAGGTGACAACACCGCTAAGTGAGGTTTTGGTTTTATGCCTCCTGTTTCACAGCTTCTTTTGATGGAACAGAAGTAGATACCTGCCTTTCACATCACCCACAATGATGTGGGCTCTGTCATGGTGTCTTCACTCATCTCTTTTTCAGGCTGAAGCACATGATATGCCCTAGTCCTTCAATAGCCTCACAGAAGGAAAATTTCTCCTTACTCCACAAGAGGATGAAAATGAAAATGCTAGACAAAGTTGTCCTCAGTATTCCGTCAGTCTTGTTTCCAAAGGACAAACTCCAGAAGGCAATTTCTTTCCTATAAAGATTTAGCTAAACAGTGCCAGATGGGATTGCACTTCCTGAGGTGTTAACAAGAACATGGCCTGCCCTCTCCAACAGCACAGGCCCTACTGCTTTCAGACAGCAATGATTCAGTCTGTGCTATTGATCTGGAAGTGTCAGTTACCACACGGGGACAAGCCGTTTTATCCCAGGGATATAAATAACAATCTGAGCATCCGGGAAGAGTGTGCTCTTCGTCTAGAACAAGCTTCTTTATAAGCTTAATCTTCAACATCTGGTCCAGCTCACAGGAACCTGCAGTGTCCTGACACTTAGATACTGTTCCTTCTTACATGCTTCTTTGGTATTCTGATACTTCGCTGTTGTAGGGTTCAGTTTTGACCTTGTACACTCCCTCAAGGTCAAAGGGCCAGTCTTGCACCAACGCAGCTCGCTCTTTGTTAAAAAACATGCACCTCTGTTAACTTAGTTACAGTACTAGGTTACCTTGAGTACAGGCAGAACAAAGCTGGCCTCTGGGCTCAACTGAGCTCATAAATGTGGCCATTTAAAAGTGCTTCTTTGTCAAATGAATTACCAGCTACAAGCCAGGAAACAAACCGGGCTGCGAACAAAAATCGCCATCAGCATTCAGCTACCCTGCATCTTGGCAGAGGGAATAAACTGGGGCTAAAACGGTAAAATGTCAGGCACAAAATCTGTTGTGTGTTTCTAGAAACTTTAGTAAAAGTACTTTGTGTCTCATAATACATCTGTAACATAAATGTTGACCACACACTCGCTGTGCTTTCTTGTTGGGTCTATACATTGACGTTTTGCGTGCTTCTAATGTTATTTCTTTGGATAAATGATAACCTTTAGAGAGAGAGGCAGTATTGGTGTGCTTTTTTGGCTTTGTGCATTTGCATGGGACTGTGTGTGTTTATTACAAGTATGGTACTCATACTCCAATTCCTACTGAACAACCCACTTCTTGGCATAGTGTGAAAACTTACATTCCCAGGGAGATCTGAAGAATCCAGGATGATGAAAATTTGGGAAACAGGTGAGGTAGGAGAAAGGAAAAGTATGTTTTACACATCTTCAAAGCCTAAGGTTTTGGTTAATATTGCCAAGAAATTCCTGTTGTGTCAAGAGAAGTACAAGTTAAATCATCTTTGTATGATCTGAGCTAGATCTAGATAATCCTCCAACTAACCTTCTCAAACTGCAGGGAAACTTTTTTTCATATCTCCATTTTTAAGTCTGAAAGTTATATAGAGTCAGACTAAAACCATGTATTTGAATAATTTGTTATTTACGTTATCTGTCTTAGTTTCAGCCAGGATAGAGCGTGTTTTCTTCACAGAAACCTATGTTTTAGGTTTGGGATGAGAAAATATTGATAATGTGCTGATGTTTTCAGTTGTTGCTGAGCAGTCAAGGACAGTCCAGCTCCTTGTGCTGGCCTGCCAGCGAGCAGGCTGGGGGCGCACGGGGAGCTGGGAGGGGGCACACACCGGACCAGGGTGCACGGGGAGCTGGGAGGGGGCACAGACAGGACAGCTGACCCTGGCTGGAGAAAGGAATGTTCCATACCATACAACGTCATGCCCAGTACATAAACTGGATTTGGCCGGGGGGCAGGAATCGCTGCTTGGGGATGGGCTATCGATCACTGGGTGGTGAGAAGTTGCTGTATTGGGCACCACTTGTTCTTGTACATTCCTTTGTCGGATTGTTATCATTGTTGCTTCCTTCTCTCTTGCTGTCCTATTAAACTCTTTTTGTCTCAGCCCATGAGTTTTTTCCCAATTCTCACCCCTGTCCCACTGCGGGAGGGTGGAGTGAGTGAACAGTTGCATGGTGCTTAGTTGCAGGCTGGAGCTAAACCACAGCAATATCCCACAATACACTTCATCTAATCCTTTAACTATAGAGATGGGAGACAGTATACTCCTCTGCCAGGCAGTATTTCAAACACTGCACCATTTCTGCATGTGTACAGACTGCCCAGACGTGTCTGTCTCCTTCGACAGGAGGATGGCAGCATGTGTAGCCCTTGGCATGATGAAAGGACTGTGAAGGATCAGAATACCCACCAGATGGCTGCTTTGGGGTAGAGCATGGGGATGAAGGCCATGCCAAGCTGGAAACCCCTTCTGTGCTCACAATGTTCTAGTTTCACTTTGTTGAAGAAGGCTGCAACAAGCGTGGATGTGTCCAGAAAGCCTCCACCACAGGGGATTCTCTGCGTACGGAGCAGACAGCTGTTGTAGACATCAAGGTCCTTCAGTTACCAGGGAGATAAGTAGATTAAGGGTGTTTACTGCAGGCTGGAAGGGTGTACCGGCCCTTTAGGAGTTAAGACAGCCTGGAAGGCTTTCTCCTGGCCAGCTGCTTTCGGTGCGGAGAGACGCCGGTGCCCGGCAGGTAGCGGGAGGCGGCGACATCCGCGGCGTTTTACCACCACCCAGCGGGGAGCGCGGGGAAAGCCCCGACCGGGCACCCGGGGATGCTCCTCGCCAGACCCCTGCCCCACAGCCCCGGGGATTTGTTCACCCCGCCGGGGGCATGCATGGCTCCCGTAGCATGCATGGCTCCCGTTAACACTAACTGGTCGTTCACACTTGTACCCTTGGGAACAACGGGGCTCGTACTTAAAACTGAGTTTCCCACGTGTCTTTTTCGTGTGCAGTAACTGCTGATGCGAGTGCTGGTTGTTGGGGTTTTTTAGAATAGAAATGACCCCTGGAAGTATAGTCCTATACACACACACATATATATACATATATATAGTCCTTTTGATGTACTTATTCACAGAAAATGTAACTTTGGAACTTCACCTAAGTGAATTGGCCTGTGTGTAGTTTTCTGAACATTTCAGTTATTCAGCACTGAATTCTGTTACCAGTTGTTCGTTCTCTAGCTTCTGCTTGAGCTAAGCTGTAAAAATGGGAAGCTACTTCAACAGTCCCACCTGGAAGCCATGTGTACTGAATGCAAACACAGGACCATATTTCCTCAGTGGCTGCAATCCTTCTCTGGTGGTTAAGGCACCACAACAGCTAGGCGGTAGCTCGTTTGCCCTAGTAAGCAGTGAAAATCAGTGATGAGCTTGGGGCATCCTGCACGCAGCTCCCACAATACTAAGTCTGCACAAAACACTGCCCCTTCACTGAAACACCTCTACTCTGAAAGCAAGAGATGTACTGCCTCACAGTAGGCTGCAACAAAGGCATTGCACTGGTGTGTATGTAAAGCCTGGTAGCCACAGTAATAAAAACGATGGATTAGCTAGATTTTTCCTGGCTTCTTAAGAAGACCCTAACAGATATCTAACTGGCCAGATGTTCTAGCA
The DNA here is from genome assembly GCF_000687285.1 of Phaethon lepturus. Taxonomy (NCBI): domain Eukaryota; kingdom Metazoa; phylum Chordata; class Aves; order Phaethontiformes; family Phaethontidae; genus Phaethon; species Phaethon lepturus. The sequence continues at coordinate 25,811 of NW_010514273.1, forward strand.
GCATATGGGAACCATAAACAAAATAAGAATGGTCATACCACTTCAGATCAAAGGTGTATCCACTTTAAGGTTCTGTTTCCAAGCGTAACCAACAGCAGATGCCTCAGGAAGACTATAACAAAGTAAGCATCTACTGCTACTTTTCCTGATTGCTCACTCATACTCCACAGATTTGGGGCTTATTGATCTCTGAACTTGATGGGGTGCAACGGCATTTTGTAGCCCTCTGTACTTCAGCTTCTCTTCCCTGCCATGAGTAAGCTTTCAATGTCCATTGCAGTCTAAGTCAAGGAGTTCCAGCCTGATTGTGTCCTGTTTGCTTTGAAGCCCTTAGCTCCTGTTTACATTTGATGGTCCTTCCGCTGAGTTATTAGAAGAGACATTAAACAAGCTCCTTCTCCAGCCACAGATTATGTTTTAGATTTCTTTTATATTCCCCTTTTCCTTCCCTTTGTGGAGCGAAGCACCTAAGCAAAGAGTTTTCCACATGTGTAAAACATCATACCTAGGATCACCCCTGCTACTCTTTGCTTTACTTTTCCTTGCTCTCCTGTGCCCTTTTTTGAGCTGGGGGACCAGACCAGACCAGAAATTTCATCAGCATTGTGACTGAATGAACAAACTGCATGGAACAAATGGAATTCATTCCTTTATGGGGGGGTGTGCTGGGCTAAGAACAAAAACAGAGGCATGTGTGGGCGCAATCCAATACTCCAGATATTAAACCACAACCTAAGGGAAGTTAAGATGTGGAAGGTGCAAAAGTGGCTTAAAGCCTCCAATTCACAAGTAAGTTTAAGAGAAACACAGAATACAGGCAGGCTTTTTACAATGATTTCGATGCTGAAATATGAAGATAAAACACAGAAGAAATTTGTTTTCTGGGATGCTATCTTTATGTCTCAAGCCTGCATTGTGGAACCACTTCAAGTGTAGCAGTTTAGCACACCTGTAAAACTACTTTATACACACAGGCCCACCACATCCGACAGAAGATGATTACACACAGTGAAGCACACAGGAGCTACTCATTTGTTATATAGTCCAAAGCTTCTTTCTTGTCATGGCATATTTTTGGCTTTAAATTGAACACTATGGTTCTGACATAAGTTTTTCTGTGCACAGATTGAAAGTGTTTGCCTGTAAGTGCAAAGCCTGCACTGGCTATTTCCAAAGGTGGTTCTTTGTCTTCTTGGCAAGTACCAAGGCACCTAGTGGTATCACACTTTGAAAATTGAAACTACTGGGGTAGTTTCACTTATGCATTTATTTAATAGAAGAAACATCAGCTAAAACTGCAATACTCTGCTCTGAAAAAGTAGACATCTACCATGTAGGAGGACTGTTAACTCAAGAGAGGCACCTTGTACATCTTACTTTTGGCTTCAGGAACCTGCTTAGTATTGCCAATGTGTAAGTCCTGTACTACGTAATAGAGTGCTTTGGAAGCAATGTGCTATCCCTGCCCTGTTGCCAGCTGCACGGGAAGGACCTCATTCCTACAGTCATATGTGCGAATTTGGGGACTTTAAGGAAGGCTGTTACAAAAACATCCGAATAGCAAGACCTCCTGCCTTTCCTCCTCCTTGAAAAACATTTGATACTAGAGAATACTAACTTCCTCTCTTAAGTCTTGTTGAACTATTCCCTGCAGGATTATGCAAAAAATTACACCAAAATCTGCCATGCAGAAAGGAAATATTTGAGCTCAGAGAGTTAATAAGGGGATGTATTTGAAGTAAGGCATTAAAGGCTTGAAGTAGCACACATGACTCTCCTAACTATGGGATTTGAGGCAGTGTGGAAGAAAGCAGGCACCTAACATCACTGGGAAAACAGGTGAAAACTAGACAACAGATAAAAACTGCATCAAACAAGAAATATGGTACCTTCCAGAAAAAAACATTTTATAGAAGTAGATTGAAGAGATGAGTTAGACAATAAAATGACCTTAATTACATGTGCTAGGTCAAGACTAACTCATGTCAAATATCCAGGGTCATGATTTCAACTACCAGAAATTTCACGATGAGGATAATAAATTCTCAGTATTCTCAACTTACAAAAAGTCAATATAATTTAAAATAGGGGTAGAGGAGTGTGAGGAAGGGTGTGTGTCTTTGCCAAACAAATACAGAATCAAAAAAACCCAGATATATGAACGGAAAAGTGATATTCCTGGGTACCTTTGGCTTACAGTCTTTACACTGAATTCCCTGAATGAAATAAGTTTATTTGAAGGAGACCATGCTGCCAAAGAGCTGTGAGCTCTAGTGTGGCCAAGGGAGCACAAGCAGAGAACAGGAGGCACACACTGTGTAGGGAGAACCAGAAGGTGGTACTTCTGCCAGCTTTTGTAACATTTGTGGTCAGCTGCTGGCCTAGGAATGAGAAGATCTATTTTGCAAGCTCTGTGGTTGCAGCGACAAATAAAGGAGCTGAAACTGATCTCCTCTGAAACGGTAAGTGAATCCTTTATGACCAGGATCAGACTTCCGAACTCCAAAATGCGTTTGTTGTAGTCACACAGAAAGGTGGGAGAATTAATAAGGTAAAAATTATGTAACGCTTATACAACAATAAAATACACATAAGCAGTCAGGCCTACAAGGTGTGAGAGCTCTGCCTCTCATTCCGTTACCTATATAAATGCATTCAATCCAACTGGTAAATAAGTTAAATGTACTGAGGGTTATATGACTTGCATGTGTAACTCAGTAACTGTCTTTGTTGAACAGTGATTTTCAAAGAACGTAACAACTTACTTACTTACACCGAAATGGACCACTCCATATAAAGGTACTATCAGTACAGGCAAGGCTTATACCTCACTTTTTTTTATTCATAGTGAATGGTGTTAAGAGACTTATTTCTCAAGCTCTGAATAAAAGGAATGCCAAAATGAGCCCAGGTATCAGTGCAATTGTGCTCTGTGACTTTCCTGCTCCATCTCTTATCTGGTGTTTAGAGAAGAGTCGGTGCATTTGAGGGAGTAGGAGGAAGGAGGGGGAAGGAGCATTTATGTTGTCTGAGAGTCTACAGCCAAACAAATGTACATCCTGACTGATTTGAAAGGTAATTTAGTTTGGAGCTTTTCACTCAGCACCTGGCAAAAGATAAACCAGAATAAGACATTAAAGAAAGTTCATTACAAGCACTTCAAAACTCTCCTCCTTTCTCCATGCTGCCTTCCTCTAGGACTTTTTGTATAATAAATGTCCTCCTCTTTGTCTTCAAGGGGCTCCTGAAATGGGATTCTGCTTGTCTAAGACACAAACAAAATCACCAGAGGTCTGTGAATGGCAAGGCTGCACCTTCCGAGTTGCTAGCTGCGGGGTAAGAAACGAACTCCGCTGCGGACTGACGACTCACCCCTACAGATTTGTTAATGCTGTTGTTTCACTGAGGTTGAAGCTAACGCGTAGCACACATACATAGTCATTACTGGGGGGCAGGTGAACCCTGGTTGCTCGGTACCACTGGCTGCTCTGGGATTATGAAGATTTTTACTGAGTTCTTCTCCCAGTGAGAAGTGTTTGTCGACCTTGATCTTGAGAGCACGGGAGCAGCATAGTAAAGACAAAAGGTATATTCGTGTTTCTTGGTGCACCTACCAGGAGGCACTGAGTAGCACAGTGGAGACATAAGAAGCGGTCAGGAGTCCCATATTGCTGTTACTGGCTCTGCAAGACTGCTGACACCAGAGCGGGCTATTCTGGACGAAAAGAGAAGGCAGGATAAGCAGCTGAGCTGTTAATGCCAGCTAAGATGCTCCAGTGCTATGTTTGCTGCCTGAGCGCTGAGCAAGGCGGGGGTATCTGCCGCAAACACGCCCGTCACCGGAATAGCTGGGTGCCGAGACCCGGAGCTGCCGTTAAGACGGCTCCGCTATCTCCCTCCATGAGCCTGCGGGACGCAGGCACGCTGATTACAACGTGCCGCTTTTGGAAAGCCGCATCAAGCAGGTCTGCGCCGCCCAGAGGTATGCAGACCAGGCTAGACTGAAGTGCAAAGGTTAACGGTTTTGCTGATTAGAGCAGCTGTAATCGAGTTAAGGACCACGCTTGTTATTCACTTAAGGCTGCGCTTGACTTGAATCACACGCTAGTCAGCGTGTGACGGTCCCCTTATCTCTGCCAGAGGAAGGGTAAAAAGCTCCTGCTACCTTAGAGCACTTGCGAATAGCGTCCTGTTGTGAGCCATCCCAGTGTCCTCAGGCCGCCAGACCCCGTCTGCCAGAGCACCTTCAGACAGCTCTGTCAGATGTCTGCAGGGAAAGTGTCAAGGCTAACACAAACATGCAGAAAATGGGCTTTCACAGGAGACGTGTGACCCAGCAGCGAGGAGCGGTCAGGGTGGCTGGAGAGAGGGCTGTTAAAATCTCTAATGGGCAACGGGTTCTCCAGGGAGGAGGAAAGGGACAGGAGAAAAGTTGCAGGCGGCTGCTCAATCCCTTGGTGCGATTACAGATGTGAACCCGAAACTAGGAGTTCGTTTGTTGCATGGAAGCAACAAAAGGAGATACAACACGCTGCACCCCTTGTGCCTACAACTGTCAGCTCCTGAGTATCTCACTGCAGGTGCAACCAGCACCAAAACTACAGATTTTCTTTATTGCTGGTATGATTACTAATAATGCTTCAATTTTGAAATTAAAAAAAAAAAAGAACAAAACATGCTATACTTTCTTTGGAATTTCCCATTTTGTTATCAACTGGATTTCGGCAGTAGTTGAATATTTATGGTTTTAAAGAAAAGTAGGGTCTTTAAAATGGTGGTTTCACCGCTTTCTCACGTAGCAGTTTTCATTCTGTGCGTGCCTATGTTTTATACGTAAAGAGAGAGGATTAATCTTCCTCTATCTATATTTAAACACAGACATCCCTGAAGATACTGAAAGACAGGATCTGGCTCTCTCCCATCAACTTTAAGATATTCTAAACCCAGAGATTTAAGAGGGATTTTGGATTGAAATGGAAATCGAAAGAGACATTTATATACATACACACAGGTACAGGAATATATGTACACATACCTCTGCCCACAAATACATGTTACGTGTTGATAAGATACTAAAATTAGTATATTTTATATTTTTTGAAAACTATTGCCATGATGATAATGATTCAGCAACTCCACTCTAAATGGTCCTTGCCTTCATCCTTCATAATTTGATATGACAGTACAAGCCTTTGCACCATTTCAGTGGTACCATATTCTTTTCTTGCTTTTATATGCTTTAATGATTATTCTCGCTCTTTCAAATTTTTCTTTAGCATCAAGGCATGTGTGTTCTAAACCAGCTTTCTGTTATGCTAGCAAATAAATTCTTAAAAGACGTTTTTCCCACAATGACTTATGAATTGTCTATTCATGGCTAATTTATCTCCATCCTTTCATGCTGATTGCTTAGGACACCCAACGTGTATTTCACTGTGCCTATCTGTGTTGTTGTTTGTTCTCAGAGGTACTGATTTCCTGGATGAAAGCTGAAACTGACTGAGAGCTGCTCCTTCTTGAAGACACCAGGTGATGACAGTTCTGAAGGGTGTACGTGAATCCCTGAGAAAGGGGAGGTGGAAGCCATCAGGTTACATTTTAGTTGGTAGTTCTTAAAAGGTAGTAGCACATGTAGGACTCCACCTACTTCAAACTTCTTTTAGAAAACCTCCACAGCAGATCTGACCTTGCAAAGGACTTTTTTAGTGATCTGCACGTTACTGCTGCTTACAACAGTTTTATGATGCGGCTTATTCTTCAAGAGCACTGTTCACTTTTGTAATAGGAGAACAGCCTACATTGCCAGCAGTGTTATTATTTAAGCAGATCATCAGGAAAGTAATCATCATCTAACCAGGGAGATCAAAGCGGTCCTTTATAAACATGTTGATCCCTTATGTTATCTTGCAAAGCCCAGCAATGCAAGGGAAACTGGGAAGCTAGCTCTGGGTTTTATGGTGGTCCTGGTCATTCTAAGAGTCATTTCCTTCTCTTTCAGGGATATAAAGGGGCATATATTATGTGAGCAGAAGATTCTGTGTTCTGGTCAATAACATAGGCCACAAAGGTCAATGGCATTCAGGCAAGCCCGCCTGAAAGCCCCTGTAAATTTTCAAAGGTGAGGGAGGAAGATTTAGAGACTGGATGTGTTCTGTCTGTGGAGGAGGAAAGATAAAATGCCACTCTGTAAAGGGGAACAGAATATTAAGTCCCATAAAAACCTTAAGAGGCTATATAGTCTCCTCAATGGGGGAAGAATTTTGCCCACCCAGGTCTTATTTTACTGCAGGCACACATAAAAGGGCACTTGAAATTAATGCTTAGAACACAACTGATTCACCAAGGCAAAAGCTAAAGCTTTCTTTCACCCTCCTCTTCTTCCTCCATTCCCCTTTTGTCAACTACCTATTTTGATGCAACACCTTTAGAAGAGGCAGTTTGTCACTGACACAGTGATGAAGACTCCCACCATCACTCCTTTCCAGATGTTTCTCACTTTCTGCTTCCAAATCAATATTGGCACAGACCCAAAGAAATATGCATATTCTCACTCTGCTTAGGAATAGAAGTCCTATTTTATGAGTTATGAATCCAGCTTAGGTTATTCTCTATGTTTCATAAGAACTATTCCTGTCAGAAAACACTTTGCGACTCTCTTCTATAACAATATAGTAAGACAAGCCATGAAAGGTCTTGACTAACTCAGCTGCATATACAAGGAATAAAATACCTCTCTTTTTTTCCTATGTATGGAATAATACCAGATATTTAAAATTAATTTATATATGTATATGTAATAATATATACGCTGAAGCAGTGCAATGGAAACAGAAATGTTTTGCAGGCAAGGAGATGGAGAGCCTCTTTTTTTACTTTACTGTGCTTTGGAGAGTGCCCAATCCACTTTTCGTCCATATATCCTGAATACTAGCTGCCGGAATAGTTTTGTTGCCATTTTTCACAGTGAAACTGAGTCTGACAGAGAATCACAAGATATTGTAAAAACTGACTCAAGCAATACACAGAATAGGAAATTGAACTCAGGTTTTCAGATTCCCAGACAATATAACCCCACCAGACGTTGCTCCGTATTTTGATACTTTCGATTTTCCTGTGATACCTGTGATCTCCTTAAAAAACCTCTAAGTCAGTACCAGCTTATAAACCAGTCCTGCAATCTTATGCAAAAGCCCCTTTATAATCAATGATAGTCAAAGAAGCATCCAACAAATCTTGGGACCTGCTTAGTATCTTTTCTAGGATCTAGCCTTAGCATTACAAGAAAAATCACTGCATTGATCTGTATTTTCTGTGGATTTTTTGGGAAACTGGTAAATGTAAAATTTCCATCACCTCCAGCAATAACAGAACCATGTTTCTCCAAGGGAGCATCCAAGCCATTTTATATTTGCTAAATCTATTGACTTGTCATTTTTTCTTTGCTTTTTTGTTTATTTCTTAACACATACAAGGACCAATGCTTGTTGCTTCCTGATCAGGTGCATAACATTTTTGAATGTTTGGGATCGCTCTCTGACAAGGTTAAGCATAGACTGCAGAGGTGCAGCAAGAATGAGGGAAAATTGAGTGAGAAAATGCAAATCATCGCATGACAGATGGAAAATGTAGGACAAGTTTTAAAGAATCCATAGTTCCCAGGACCTTGCTGGGAGACACAGCTGAGGAGTTTCCAGGCAAAAAAGAAGTGCATATGCACGTGGTACTTATCTGCTGTAGGTTAAGATGATTCTCGCTGACTTTTTTTTTTGAAAAAATGGGGGCTCTTTGGAGGTGGTCAAACTTTTGCGGTTTTTTTCCTCTGGCTCTGTGGCTGTGCACAGAGCACAGGGTGAGACTGTTTGGAGACCGCTGGCTGCCAGTACAACTTTTGGAGCACAGATGGAAGCAAGCTGTGTCAAAACTGAAAGTATTTTCTATTTTATCAAACTTTCTCATTCTAAATGAAGAGAAAAGCAGGGATGCAGACCAAGAGAAGGCTTCTTTTTCCTGCCCTGGGGAATAATGGTTGATGTACATGCTAGAAATTTTAGGTTGGAAGGGACCTTTAAAGGTCATCTAGCCCACCCCCTCTGCAATGAGCAGGGGTGTCTTCACCTAGAGCAGGTTGCTCAGAGCCCCATCCAACCTGACTTGGAACGTTTCCAGGGATGAGGCACCACCTCTCTGGGCAACCTGGGCCAGTGTTTCACCACCTTCATTGTCAAAAATTTCTTCCTTATATCTAGTCTAAATCTACGCTCTTTTAATTTAAAACTGCTATCCCTTGTCCTATTGCAACAGGCCCTGTTAAAAAGTCTGTCCCCATCTTTCTTAGAAGCCCCCTTTAAGTCCTGGAAGGCTGCAATAAGGTCTCCCTGGAGCCTTCTCTTCTCCAGGATGAACAACCCCAACTCTCTCAGCCTGTCTTCTTAGGAGAGGTGTTCCATCCCGCTCCTCATTTTCGTGGCCCTCCTCTGGACCTGCTACATCTAGTCAGAGTAAATAACCCAGAGGATCACTTTCTGTTGGCAGACCATTATGTGTTTGGGATGTCAGTAGAGGGTTACAACCAACAGGAAAAACAAGCAGTAGAGAATCAGGGTCAGAGGAAACAGCAGTGTAAGCAATAGACATACGGATTTTCACATTTTTTACATGTTATGATAAACGATTTTAGAATGATAAATGTCCTAGACACACATGCATATGTCATAGAGAAAACACAGACAGAATGACACAGCATATCTTGGTTGTTTCCCCTGAGATTTTGCAATATCATTTACAGATGTGAATTTGAGATCAATATTTAAGATGCAAAAAAGAACCACATTTTGGAGAAAGAGAGACATACAGCTGAATTCCCTTTTCCCCAGCTGCTTTTCTTTGAATTAAGGAATCAGAACACCACCAGAGAAACATCTTGTTCAGTAGAGTATGCATTTGTCAGAGGCAAACAGGAGGGACAGTAAATTGCAAAACAAGGTCAGAACAATTTTGCTTCCAGTTTCTCTGAATAGGTGACAATATTTTTTCTTTTGTAAAAGGAAAGAAGAAAGAAAAGTTTTCTTCAAAAATAATACAGAGAGTGAGGCACAACAGTATTTCTGTGAGGGTGAGTTTTTAGAAAATAAGAAGAATGATCCATTCATATTGCTCTTTGAAGAGCTGAAATACCTGCATGCATTTCAGTTAAAGGGATTTTGTTCTGAGAGGATTCTTAGTTCACTGTCTTCAAGATGCTTATGCTTTTCTTCTGTTCCCTTCAATTTGTAGGTGATAGTAACCTAGTTTCCCTGAGTGAGATTAACCCAACTAAACACACATAGCACACATCTCCACTTGAAGTGGTTCAGGCTGCCTGACTTGTAAAGGTAGACAGAAAGGTAGACAGGAAGAAGCACTCTTGCAGACAATGCATTGTTTTATTATTTATTATTTTGCATTAACTATTCTAACAGGTGATAAATGATGCCTTAATGGCATCTGTTTCTTGCAAGTCTGTGAAGTGAGTATGTGGTGATATACTAGAAAGCAGAAATCCAAGGCTGGACAAGATGGATCTGAGCTCTACGGAATGAAATCTTTTCTCTCCAGTCTTGGACCTTTGTACAGTGCCAAGGTGGCCTTAAGCAATTTTAGAACAGGTTTGCTAGCATAGCATGACTGGATAATTTGTAATGTCCAAGCTTCATGAATGTGAAGTTCTTCCAGGATCGTATCACCTGTTTATGAAATCTCTCATCTAAAAGATTATGCCTCTGGAAAGGGAGTAGGAGCTTATGTTAGGAGAATCTGCGGTTTTGGTCAGTCATTTTAGTTTGTGCCATCCCTTACATAGAATTTATTTGCTAATCTAAAGTACATCTAAATTCTAAAATTAGCCTAAATTCTAGAATGAATGTAAATTAACCCCATTAACAAATTCTGGATACCCATCCAGCCTACCTGTAAAAAAATTTTTGTCACACCTCCTCAACTCTAAATTATTTCTGAACCAACTACGAATAATCTGGACATTGGAAAATTAAATGTAAAGAGGGCTTTTTGCTTCAACATTCATCTTTCCAATGTTGCTACATAACAAACTGAAAAATGCAGTTTTCCAGAATTATGTCAAGAGTTGAGGCTTTGTATTTGGGACATCTTTTTGGGAAATAACTTTTGAGCACTGGAAAAATCATCAAGTGAACAGTTCACCCATTCTCTGGGAAACATGACAATAAGGTGTGTAATCAGGCAGAATGCAGTTTACTCTGTAGCATACACATATTTAAAGTGTCCCGCACTGGGTTTTTGTTTGCTTGTTTCTCTTTCACTATAACTCAACACAACATTGATTTCAAATCAGTGTTTCAAATTCAGGGATAGAAACAACTAAGCATAATTTCCGATGCAAGCCCGGAAACAAGGTGAAAGGCAGTCAACAGTGTCAAAGCCTGTCTGTATCTGCCCGTGACCATGGCCCAAGACGTCTAAAAAAAGCATGGGCATTTTTCCACAGATAGTGAAGCGTCATATGGTATAAGATGGCATCAGTGATGGATTTTTTTCATCCTGAACAATGCAAACATCAGGATTCATGGCTGCAAAGCTAAGGGACACCATAAAGATCCCGCAGCTCTACTGCTTGAACTGCCATGTACAATGCTTGTTCAGGCATTTCATGCCGCACCACAATACCTGAACGCTCCATCATCTGTCTTTGATAAATTAGCTCCTGAATTTGGGGGCTGAAACTGTTTTCATATCATAGTGCTGGCTCTGAATACTGCAAACACCGTTATTAGAAGTTATATTAAGCAATGCCATAGCTTTATGTTTTTGATATTTTGTATTCTCCGCTAGAAAAAGCCTGTGAGGCTACACTTCCAAATGCTTCACTTCACAATCCGTATATGCACACTATACAACCATGCACCTAGCATGTGACAGCTGCTTTGTTGATAAACACGTAAAGTCTAACACAGTCAGGATATTTTCTGCCAAAATAAGCCCAGGCAAATACTTGTCTTTTACTGAATTTTCAACAGATGAGAAACTCCAGCCAGGGTGACTTAATAGTTGAGCAAATATAAACAAAATGTGGGGGCCTGAGACACTGATTCATGATTTCGGACAGAAAACAACAAAAAGTAGTACCTGGCCCAGCTGTGCACTGGGATGCACTAGGAGGGCTACATTCCAGATCCCCACTTGCCCAGCTGATTTCCACAATGGTTCAGCTTGGTGTGGCACGGTAACAAAGCAAAGCCGAGTACAAGCCACTCTGTATCAAGACAGTAGGTGTTAGATATCTCAAAAATCCGTGTACCACTCTGACTTTAAACAATGCAAGCATACCGCAAAACCAACTAGCAATGGCATGCTGCACAGAGATAACTATTATCACTGATCTCAGCCCCCTTCCCAAAATATGTTTGCCCCAAAATCGCCCCACTGCAGTTCTCACTAGTTGGTGCCTTTGTTGCCAGTTTGGAGGCTGAACAGACCCCAAATGGACTGATGTGTTCTCCCCAGGCCAGCACTGAGGTGAATTAAAACTGTGGAAACCTTTACATTCTCCTGTATCCTTGCATTTGGACTTCTTCTTTGTCCCACAACTCGTTGTGGCTGGAATTTCCTTTCGAAAATTAGCTGTGCAAAGCTACTCTTTCCAGTGGCCTTCAGCATGAGACTCTGTACATGTAAGAATCAGAAATGGGGGAGTCAAGGTTCCCAGTGTTTCCCGGCTCTTCGTCGCACTGGATGGCATGAAAAGCCAAGCAAATATTGCCTCCTTTGACCAGCAGAGGACGGTACCTTATCTGCTAAAATGAGACCCGCTGCCATGGCAATCGCCACAGTTTCCCTTGCAAACCCGTGATACCTGCTGTGCTTTCCAGAGGTTCAGGAGAAAGAAACACCGCAAGATTATCTCGTATCACTTCTGCTGCATTCAGTCACTTACAATGTGGATGTCAGACATCTGTTGCACTGCCCATCACCTCAATACCTAGAGACCCAAATCTCCCGCAGTGCAACTATGGGATCGTGTGTGGTGACACGGGGATCCTGGTCCATAAACTTACTTATTTACTTACTTATTTTATTTACTTTTAGAGGGTTTTATTTATTCCATGGAAGCTTCTCCTTTGTGAATGTAGTGCATGAAGGGATACTAGGCAGTATGGAGGCTGATCTCTCTCTCTGCAGAAGAACGGTGGCACGGACAGTAAAGTCTGTGGTTTAGGGTCCAGTTCTGAGGAAGCACTTGCATGCACTACCATGGGGGCTGGGATCTCAACGGCAATAGGACCAATTGCGTCTCATGAATAGTTATTGGGGGGTGTTTTGTACTGTGCATGTATGCATCACTTTGCCTATCCGTTTTGCACTCAGATGATCATTCGCAGCCTGCCATATCTATATGGCTCATATTTATGTATTTGACATGCTTCTTAGCACACACGTGTGACTGATGTACCTTTATTCTCACCTGGGAGCTGACTCAAGCAGAACTAAAGGTAGGGTTCACCTGACATCAGCTGTTCAAAAATTAGGGGTGTCCTACCTACTTCAGCAAAAGTGACACCGGCATTTTCAGGTAACAATTCATCCTAATCATAAAATCACACAATCATAGAATAGTTTGGGTTGGACAGGACCTTTAAAGGCCATCTAGTCCAACCCCCCTGCAATGAGCAGGGACATCTTCAACTAGATCAGGTTCCTATTGATAGGAAGCATTTGTACTGTAGAAGTAATTCCCCTCTGAAGCTGCTTCTCATTCTCTCTCCATTGAAAATCAAGCCAAGAGGCCTCACTCAGACCAGACATTTCGCTTTCAAACACATAAAATAGGCAGCATTAATCCTGCCATAACTGCCTTGTCCAGCATCTCACAGGAAGTTTGTCGTGCCAAAGTCAGCCTGAGGTTTCTTGAGTCCCAGCTCAGAGGCTTAATCACTGAGCTATCCTAAACTTCTCTTTAGTAATTGCCTGATATATACAAGTTGCCTTAAACAATCAAGCCAAATGATATAGTATGGGAATGTGTTACAAATCATGTGCAAGGGAAGCTACTGAGAGAGATGCATTTAAAATAATTTTACAGACTCCGAGCTCCTTGGAATTCTTTCTTTCCTCATTACTCCCATCAATGGTATTAAGACTTATTTCTGAATAACGAATGCAGATTGGGCCTCTGCAATAGCATAAAATGAAAATGACATTTTCTTCCCATTTGTATGTACTTTCAATGTGTTTATAAAAGCTACTGAATTTATAGGTCCAGAGTTTCACTTCATCTATGCATCAAACAGAAATAATGGCTTTGTTTCCATATTTTTAATTCACTTCACTGCTGATCTGGGGAGAACATCTCAGTCCATTCAGGTTCTGTTCAGTCTCCTGAAACCAGCAACAAAGGAGCCAATTAGTAGACCTGCAGTGGGGTTTTTTGCGACAAACATATTTTTCCACTGGGAATGGGACTGAGATTAAACAGCTTTTGTGAAGGGAATTTTATAGCCATTAGAACACAGCAACTTTCCTGGAGTGGATTCAAACCTAGAAATAAAAAGATGCACGGCACTATTTCCAGTCTCCTTAGCTTGCATTTTCCTTCTAAAACACAGTTCATCACAATACCCCATCACAATTTGTTGTGTGGCTTTTATTTTTATAACATAATTGCCAAAAACACAGAGCTGTAAAATGTGTGAGATTTGACAACTAGCATTGCAATTATTAAACGTGGAAGCTGTTTTAATGAATGCAGTTAAAATAGAATTAAGTTAGGCAGTCACCAGTTTCTTCCTAAAACTTTATGTCATTACAGATGGTTCAGTGGCCAAGAATTAGCAGAATACTTTCTATGAGGTGCCTAATACCCTCATTGTAAAACTGTAGAAGCGCGTGTTAGAATTGCCCCTTTCTCTGTACTAAAACCAAATTAAAACAGCCATGGATAAATTCTAAGGATGAACAATCATACCAAAAACTCAGCAAAACTGAAGGATGATGGCAAAAACAAGTCAAAGCCCAGATCCTCACATGCTCCACAGAACTGAAGTGCCTCACAGACTGTGATATAATGAGAGATGTGGCACCTTGCCAGACACTGTTGTTCAAAATTGGGATGGAGAGGCTTCAGTATTTCTCACACTGGAAGTTTTCAAATAAATTTGTAGATTAAACCCCCCCAGCATTGCAGCCCTGTTGTCCTGTTTTCAGCCAGGATAGAGTTGATTTTCTTCACAGAAGCTAGGGCAAGGTTAAGTTTTGGATTTGGGATGAGAAAATGTTGATAAGGTGCTGATGTTTTCAGTTGTTGCTGAGCAGTCAAGGACAGTCCAGCTCCTCGTGCTGGGCTGCCAGCGAGCAGGCTGGGGGTGCAC
>NW_010514273.1:40320-56827 GCF_000687285.1 Phaethon lepturus
CATTACATGTGCGGGAGCCCTGCTGGAGCCTGGAGATGGCTGAACCCCTGCCTGTCCGTGGGGAGCAGTGAATGAATTCCTGGTTTTGCTTTGCTTGTGTGCGCGGCTTTTGCTTTACCCATTAAACTGTCTTTATCTCAAACCATGAATGTCCTCACTTTTACTCTTGCGGTTCTCTCCTCCGTCCCACCATGGGGGAGTGAGCGAGCGGCTGCGTGGGGCTCAGTCGCCGGCTGGGGCTGAACCAGGACACCTGTCTGTGACAGCTGAGCTGTATCTGTGAAACGCACTTTTCCACCTTGAATTCAAGTTAGCATTGCTAACGGAGGTACAGTGTAGGCTGTGTTTGGCTTAGGATAGTTTGGATTGGGAAGGACCTTTTAAGTCCATCTAGTCCAACCCCCTTGCAGTGAGGAGGGACATCTGCAACCAGATCAGGTTGCTCAGAGCCCCGTCCAACCTGACCTGGAGTGTTTCCAGGGATGGGGCATCTACCACCTCTCTGGGCAACCTGTGACAGTGTTTCACCACCCTTATAGTGAAAAAATTCTTCCTTATATCTAGTCTAACTCTGTCCTTTTCAGGATGAGGGATCTAATCCAGTGTCCCCTGGAAGACGCAGATGAAAAGAGGCAGAAACACTAACAAGAGCAGAAGATGACTCAATGGATGGAATGGGGGACCTGTGGAAGAAATACTGACTCTTTCACAGATAGACCACAGTTTTAAATTGAGTTCTTTCAGCAGCTGCTACTACTGCTGATGCTGAGCCTGTGTGGAGGCAACAGCAGGCTGTTTCCCAGAAAACCTGCAGTACTATTTCTGCTCCTTATTTGCCTTCCTGTTTTTCCCAGCAAATGGGCTAGGAGAGCACAGACACTAACTGGGAAAATAGGGTGACAATAATGGGTGTTTTGGGGGACGCAGCTATCTAAGATAACCTGGAAAGGGAGACGGAGCTGTTCCTGAAATGCTCCTGCTCTCCACCTGCTCAGCTTGACTAATAGAGGCCAACTAGAAGGTGAAGGGGCATTTACAAGGTTGATTAAAAAAACATGATACCATCTCCTCTTTAAAACTAACAGAAATATTACCTTTAGGTAGTAGAAAATCAGGCTGCTTAAGAAATCAGGCCATTCCAGGCTTCTTAGCAGTATAGGAAATATTTTAATTTGTTGGTCCCAGAAAGAAAGGCTGGGGCATTAAAGGTAAGCATAGGGGAAAGGAGCAGAAGAGAGATAAGGGCTTTCGAGCCTGGTATGACTGTCCTGGTGCTTTAAGGGAAGCCTAACCCTGTAAGGCAGAGACAGCTATGCATCGAGCAATTTCGTATTATGGACAACATCCTTGTTACTGTCCTGTCCCAAGAGATGAACATTACCTAAGCCAAATCTAGAAATACCCATCATATTTACAATCTCGTTAAAGTCTTGCCATTTTGGTTATAGCTCTGTTTCAATGATGCTGGACCATCTGGCATTAACTGGGATGTTTGACCACCTCATGAAAAACAAAACTCATGAACCTCTATGTTTTACATATCTGAAGTGTATCCAAGCCCAGTAAGTAGCAGTTTTTGGTGTTAACCCTGAGGAACAGAGATGCCCTTTGGTGAGTAAACTTTGCTTTCCAGTAGCTTTTGTTAACTGGACCTTTTCTGTTCCAGAGCTCTTTCATGTCATAGTATCATAGAAACTTTGGGTTGGAAGGGACCTTTTAAGGGCATATAATCCAACCCCCCTGCAATGAGCAGGGACACTTTCAACTAGATCATGTTGCTCAGAGCCCTGTACAACCTGACCAGGATGTTTCCAGGGATGATGCAGGTTGCTCCATCTGCAGTTTTATAACAGGACAAGTTCAGCATTAATGTAGATATTCAAAAGGCAAGATAAATAGGTAAGAGCTATAAATACTCAGAAATAAATGATTACTGAGCTTCTCTAGCCTGATTCAGCAAGGCATTTACATTCATGTTCTATGCAGGAAAGTTGCACGCTCATAAGGAGAACACCTATCCTGGTAGTATAGTCTTAAGTGCTTTTTAATTTCCTTAATAATGTTACCAAAATGAAAAACACTGGCCAAAGTTGTATTTGGCTGTGAAGTATATTGCACCATTTCCTCTTTGCCAGGAAAGATTCTCATTCAAAATGAAATTTCTGAGGAAGGCTGCCATCAGAAAACAGATGACATTTAGATTTTTTTTAAAAGGATGTAACAATTCAAATTATTTTCAGCATTTTCAAGGAGTGAGGATGAAGTTTCCTATCCTCGACTGGACGAAGTCAGTAGGGGCAACATGCTGAAATGATGAATAGTCATTTGGGAAGTCAAAGTCAGCAAAACCTGAAATAAAACTTTTAAAACAGCAATGTCTATCATTTGTCTGAAAAAGTTTCACTCAATGAGATACTCAACTCCAAATTTTCTCAGATAATCAGACATTAGAAATGTTAGCTACAGGAGCCAAAATTCTAAGGTTCTTTGTGTTTTTACCAAGATTACCTTTCTGAAAAAATCTACCTAGGACCATCGGTCAGCATATTGATGTGACAGTAACATCATGAAAAAGGATGCTGAAAGTGGAACAAGAGCCTTAAAAATTGTATAGACTACCCCTTAATGCACAAACTCATAATAATTTCATTTTGCTACAGGTCAGCACTTTCCTGATATCCAGGTGCACAGGTAAAGCATTTGTCTGTGGGGCAGCTTGCCAGCCAGCTGGCTTACCTGACGTGATCTGGCCTGCCCTCCACACCTGGGAAGTGCTGGTGGGATGGAGCTGGGGAGGAAGCAATCTCTCTCTTCTCTGGCGGAGCTTGCTAAATAGGTCTGTTCCTCTACTCGGAGATGGGCCTCTTTCCCCCCAGGCCATTTCTTCTCCACTCCATGCTCTGCAACATGACTGTACTCTCCGCCTGACACAAAAAGCCTGTGAGCTTGCTTTGCTGTTAACCTAATAATTTGTGTGGAGAATGCTTTTCTTTCAAACCTTGCAGGCACGTTGCTGATGTCAACAGTTTATGAATATTGGTCTGATTATTCCAGCTGGTAATTATACTTGAGGATAGATGAGTTGCTTTGTCTGATTCTGAAGGTCTTCTTACAAATCAGGCATTTGAAAGATGGACTTCGGTTTAAACGTATCTGAATTCCTCTGGTTGGGATGATTTGCTATAAAAAGGGGTAGAGAGAGAGCAGAAAAGTTAAGATGAAGCGGAACAGGCAGGGTGAAAAATACAGAAGAGTACTGTGAAAGCTGGAAGAGAGATGGAGAGAGGGGCAGGTTTTAATGTTAAGCATAGATGGTACAGCCAGGGAGGGGTTTTCTGTCAATACTGAGTGGATGAAACCCAGAACTAAGTGGTACTGTTGTTACTACTTCCACCAATTTACCTCCCTGCCGCGAGGCAGGTATCACCTCTGGTGATGCAAAACTCAGTGGAAGATAGTGTCAGGGAAAAGGTGGGGGCAAAGAAGGGGAACACAAGCTCTTCTACTACAGACCATGCTTTACAAACTTAATCTAAGATGACCACTCTAGTCCTAAGCAAAAACAAATCTCTACAAGGAAACTGACAGTTTGCAGCCCCTGAGCCCATACCTGGTTTAGTCAAGGTAAGCCCACCCTTGAAGTATTCCAAAAAAGAGCTACACCAGCTGCTGGCACCTTCTGCTCTCATCAGACTAGCCTCTCGTCCTGCTCCTGCATTCAGAGGCTCTGTCTGCACTCTGAACCTCTACACTGCATTGCGTGCCAACAGCCCCTTAGTCCTGCAGCATTCATTCCTTACTTCTATAATAAAACACCTTGCTCCTTGGTATGTTTGCTGTCTCGCAGCATATGTTGCTCATGAGCCATAGTTCACATCGTTTACATAGTAAACATAGTACATAGTTTACATTTAGTAAGCATCAATAAAACCTTATCTGGAATTTTGTACACAGTCTGGGTCTGCTGAGGGGAACTCACACTGGAAAAGGTTCAGAGAAGTGGGCTCTGTCAGAGCTAGGCAAGAATATCAGAACAAGGCTGAGAGGGATGTAGCTGCTCTACATATAATCTGAGGGACACCAGAAGAGTTACGTCTAAAGAATAACTTTAGCTCAGGGGAAAAAAAAATGCTATGACCCAATCATTTCCTACATGTGGTCTGGGAATTACAATAGTTCTAATAATCAGAGTAACAAGCCTCTGGGAACAGCCTTTCCATTAGAGTTGTGGACACCAAAAGCCAAACTAATCTACATCTGAAGCTTGATAAATTTATGCAAAAAAAAAGACTAAGAAACAACAGGTGCAGGGAATTGGCTTAATGATAGCAAACTTTATGTTGGAGTGATCTTCAAAATTTAAAAGTGACTTTTTTACAATTTCTTCCATGAAAAGAAAGACAAGCAAAAAAATTTGCAAATGATTTTTGAAATTTATCAAGATTTTTTTAAAATATGTGTAATAAACTACACTCATTTGACATAGCTCTTCTATTTTGATAAATATCATGTAAGTTGACGTGATCTTGTGTATGCATTAGAGCAAACTTATTTTTGTAACCAAGGATGCACACTCATCCAAACTTTCAAGGTTGCCAGACAGTACCTACTTCCCATAAAATTATTTTATTGCCCTCAGAAATTGTACAAAATGGAAATTAATTACTGATAGAGTCCTGTCTGGGACCCTAAAAACCTGTTTTTCATACATTTTACAGTACAGCAACTTTGGCTTTTCTCCCTCATACACTCTGAATCTTCCCTATTGACTGAAGATATATTACATTGCATCTTCAGTGATTTAGACAGCTCCTCAGCAACATTCCTTTGAAACTCATGGGAGTAAACCAGTTAGCTCCTGCAGACATAAAATGTTTAACTTCAGAAGATACTGTTGAATATCCTCTTGGATTAGTGTTGGAAATGGAAGGATTTTATTGTCACTTGAAGAAGCAAATATATCATCCAGCTGGTTTCCAAATGCAGAACCCAGAATTCCACATGGATTGAAACCTGAGTGTCTCAGCCAACCCATCCGGTGAGTCTGCCATTACAATCACAGCCATGATAAACACCAGACCAGAAAATCCTCATGTTTTTAAATGACTACCCAACACATCCCAACCGTTAGGGTTTGCCAGGAGTTTGGAGAGAGATACTGAACCCGCCGTATTTCCACTACTTCCTGTGTTTGTAGGCATATTTCTTCTTCTTGACATCATAGCCATTGGGCTAAATTGATTAAATGTAGCTTTAAAATAGAGCAATAATTAGAAAGGAAAGAAGAGGTGCATTTGCTGTTAAAGGGATATTTGTTTACTGATGGGAGTGGAGTTCTGTTTGTGTCCTCCTTTTTCACTATCTTGAAACCTATACAGACCACTTTCTCTCTTTGATGAGGTTCATTCAAGAGGAGCAGCTCCTGGAAAAAGTTTTCCGTTTTCTGATTTAATTACTTTTTCCTGTTTCCCTTTTTGTCTTTGTAGTTGATTTAGTGCCACACAGTGTCCCAGATGGTCAGTCTGGGAAGCAGACACAGACATTTTCAAAGAGACAATGTTGATTCCCTTTGGACCCAGAATGACCTCCTCCTCCCACCACCCCCATCCCCACTCATTCACAGATTTTAATCCCCAATAAACACAGTATTTAAATACGGGAAGAAAGGTGGGCCACGGCTTGAAACCAACTAAGGACACAGGGAACCATGGCTGGTGTTGGCAGAATATAATTTAGCAGAACCCGGTACCATTGTTTGCAGCACGGATAAAACCAGCTGGCCATGTTATGCTTGACTGAGAACTAGACAAGGGAGGGAGGATCACATGTGAATACAAAGTGATATGAGAGGAGATGAAGAAAGCAAGCTGACATGCTCAAGACAAGGTCTGAGAAAGAGAAAAGTGGTGAAAGCCTTCCTGTATATTTTAATTCTTGCCAACAACAGCAAAACTCAGTACCCCTTTCTGCCCTGGCGCAAAATATAGAAACAAAAGAAATGTTTTGGTATAAACTTGGCACAGAGGAAATATAGGTACCGTATAGTGTGAAGTACTAAGTGCTTGACTAGGCATAACTCTGTCTTACAGATGTTTCTTTTAAAACCAGATATACACCATTAGGAAATCCACCTGCATTATTTTTTCACTCATTCTGACTTCATAACTTTAGTATCACATAAACAAACAGGTTTGCTTTTAATTTATATTCTTGAAGTTGAGAAAAGTGAAAGGAAGGGAGAATCAAACTCAGAAACAGGTATTTTGCAGCAATATCAAAACTGAAGTGGTGTTAGTTCTGAAAGTGTGGTTAGTTTTCTGTAGCTTCTGGTGACTTCTTCCTACCACCTGAGCAAAATATTGTGTACTATGTGAAATTCTTTGATCGCTTATGGAAGAGAATTACTAAATAACTGCACCTGAAGGCTTCAATTACAGGAGTGTGAAATGATACTAGACAAGTAGAGAGAGAATTTTTTTTCTAGTATCATATTGAAAAGTTTTATGCTGTTCTTTTAATTACAAGCAGGAGATTTTCACTGTATAACCATATATATGGCACTATAGTGCCAAACAATTTCTTCTCATTAGCTACCTGTCAGTATTTATGTTCTCTACTTTGTGGGGGGGGTGGGGGTGGTGTGTGTGAAATCACAAATCACAATGGTGAAAAAACAAAGAGGGCAGCATGTATTCCTTTGTTTCAGGAATGGATCCTGGAGCATTTTTACAGCACTCTGTTCCCAACTAAAACAGGCAACATCATGGTGAGTGTTCAGAAAAAATGGAATGCAGCAGAAATATTTGAAGAGAAATTAGGGTATAGTACCAAGAAATCTTCCAAAGGCTTGGTCTACAATTCAATATTTTGTTGCTAAATAGTATGTTTTTTCAATGAGATTTCCTTTGAAAATGAGGTATGTACAGTTATGCTTTCTCCTTCTTACCAGTCCATTGGCCAACGTGATAGAGGGGTACTAGGCTCAGGAATATGAAGCATTTACAAATACCATGAAGATCAGCAGCTGGTAAAATGAGAAAGACTCTACTAGATGCCTCCTCTGAGGTGGGAAAGGCTGCAGTGTTGTCACACTGGCCCAGCCTGTCAGTGCACTGACTCAACATTCAACACAGAAGACATGGGCAAAGGAACTGGCCGTAGTGGGAGAGGCAGGACCTGTGAGGTCAAAGGAAGATTGCAAAGGAGCTAAACTTATTGCGATGAGCGTGGTGTAGGGGGGTGAGATACCAATCCACTGACAATCAGGCTTCCTTAATTCCAGCATTACAGAACAAGTTGCTTTGATTAGCAGAGTTGCGCCCAGACAATCCCGACTAAGAATTTATTTATACTAGAAAAATGATGACTTAGAGTGCAACAATAAAGCCTTTTCCTTTTTCAGATACACTGCGTCAGTCTATGCTCTTTTCTATCGCTAACATGATATTAGTACATGGAAGGTGACAGTTAAATCGTGTTTCTCTATATGCAGAAATGCCTTACGGAATTTCCTGCAGTCAGTGAGGTATCTGTTGTTCTAATACATGTTACAAAACATTACTGTGCCTCAGTGTGATTTAGTGTGGTCCTTAACAAAGGCATTTGGCAGTTTTTCTGGTCTGGAAAGCTCCCTTGAAATCCAAGCACATCTGCTTTTTCTTTAGTGTGTCACCCTGTTTGAATGGAACCACAACTGCTCCACCAACTTCTGCGCACAGCAGGTGTTAGGTGCATATCATGCGAACGTGTCAACTCTACGTACATATCAGACAACCCTAGTTCAGCTTGTTCCTCCTCAGATATCAAACATGCCTCTTCCAAATTTGGTGATGACATCTGAAAAGTTCTAAAAGGTTTGCAGACCTTTAAGCTGCAGAGTGGAAACACTCAAAGAAGACAACGACCTTCTACAAACCCTCCGTAAGCAGGACCAGAGAAAAGGCCTCTGCCTGGGTGCAACAGAAGCAGAGGCAACTGCTAGTAAAGTGCTTCTGTTTTCTGATGGAGGGACCAGCTTGCACAAACTTGAAAACATTACTGTAGCAACTGCAGAGGAGAGCCAAATAGCAGCATAAAAAACCGCAATACACCTCCTCAGCAGGCTCCATGGTGGAGCTGGAGCACCTTTCTTTCTCCCCTAAGTCTTGGCTATGTTGAGCTCTTGCTGTTTTCTCCACAGCCAATGACAGTTTGTTTTAATTTGAATTTTAAGTTCTCCTTCAGTTCTTGCTCAGTACCCTGCAGCCATCACTAATGGGCTTTTAATTGCTCATTTAGTGATTTAGAGTAAGGGGTGGACTGAAAAAGGCTTTCATGATACTTAAAAGGCCTTGAATTTTCTCTAAAGATGAGCCCAAGCTGAATTGCTAGAGTTACTCTTCACCCCCTGAACTCTGGCAGGTTTCAAGATTTTGACCATCTTTCCTAAGCTTCATTTTCAGAAAGCTCTGGTTGTCATTGAAAGCAAAAATCAAAATCGTAGCTTCCCTGCACTCCAAACTCCAGATCATACCAGGCGTGTAGCTGGATGTGGGCCGCATTTTACGCAAGACTGGTAGATGGAATGGGGAAAAGAGTGGTTTAAAGAAGGATGTAATGAACGTTCCTGAGAACAACTTTCTGCAGGACTTGGGATAGTCTTTTTAATGCCAATAAGGTTCTGTGGTAACATATGGGGGAAATGGGAATGAAATAACCCATCTTGTTCTGTGATTTGCTGGCCAAATGTATTTGTATTTTACTAAGACATCCAAAGACAGTTAAATAGGCACTTGGCTGATCAAATCAAGGCATTTGGTTACCCACAGGCTCATTCAAAGATGAAATTTGGATATTTTAATGAAGACTGAAATTTTCTGTATTTTGAAGGAAAAGGATCTAAGACATTTCTTGGGCTAAACTGTAAAACATAGCAGAAGCGTTTCCTCCTATTAGTACTTTGCAGCTGTGCCTGTACTGAAACAAAATTGTCACTGGTCTAACTGAAGGTAAGAGACCATATTGTCTGCCACTAGGATTTAAGCACTTTTGCCAGACTTCTCTGAATTCAGCCACTGGTACCTCATCTTAATGTCCAGGAATCTCTGTTAAAGTTAAGAGCATAAGCAGAGTCACAGCAAAACTCCACACCAACCTGTGTTATGCAAGGGAACTGGAGAGAATAGAGCTCAGATCTGAGGAACAGGGCCTGAGAGCGCCGCTGAAATCCAGAGCTGGGCTCTGGTGACATTTTCTGCATGTAAGGCTTAGACGAAGCAGAAAGCAGGTGTAGAGCCCAGCAATGCCCGAGTCACTTGACCATCCTTCTCTGCTCCGAGGGAACTCAGAGTATACAGTTCTCTGGGGCATCACCTCTGTTTGCCAGCCCCAGGTCACAGCTATTGACAGCCGGGCACCTGAGGAGAGCCACGTGGAAACGGATAATGCCGGTAAAGCCACTGGGATGAGAGATAGTCTTCCAATTGGTCAAGCTGCCTTGGTTTTCTGGTCTAAGTTTAAACCTCTGCATCCCGAATTTCCCATTGAAACAACGTTTAGCAAAGGCCTATTATTCCATGCAGCTGTGAAGTACACATCTGGTTTCCAAGGCAGCAGATAATCATTAGGGGAAGCTGGTACAAATGTAAAATGAAATTATGTTTTCTAATTGCTCTCAGTGCTTGTCTTAACTCTCAAAGGCACTGAAGAGATAGATGTTAAGCTTATACTGTGGCAGTTTCTGTTTCCCTTGAACTTAGGGTAAAAATCCCATCAGCCTCAATGGGTGCAGGCTAACACAGGACTAAACACATTTGTGCTTTATTTGAAGGATAATTTACACTTATTTCCTTATTTCCACTCTTAATTTTCAGGCAGAAGGAAAAGCCCGCCAAGTCCCTCAAATCTTTTCCAGTTACTTTCTGACTGTGAATTTATATTTCATGTTCTTGATCTTTGGTAGCGGCAAGCTGAAAACATTTGCTTTTAAATAGTGATTGACTACCATTTTTGTTTAACAGTAATGGCACTGCTCTTTGATGACCTCAGAAATTACATTTGTAACATATAGCCAGCCATCTAACCTACCACCAGCAACAGAGGGATTCAATCAACTGCAGCACGGAGTCCATTGTGGTTACAGGTAGTCTTTCACGACAGCTGAAGGTAAAAAGAGAAATAAATAACAATAAAAAAAAAGGAATAAGAACAAAAATACCCCACCCCTTGTCCAAATCAAGCCACCCTCACCATCTTTAGATGTTCATCCATGCTTAGGCACATATCACTGATCACTACAGACCTTTTAGGAAACACTCTAACATGGGGATATTTGTAACCTGAAAATCAACCTATATCAGTTTGTGATTTTCATGTGAAATGTCATGATCAGTCTTTGATCTGCTGACTGGTTTTCTGTGGTCTTCTTAGGGATGGGGTTTTTTTAATGCATTAAAAACACTGGTATGAGAATTTGGTAGTAATTACATTCTTAGGTAATTTGCATGTCTTTTTAGGGCAGCCCAGAGAATTATGTTAGCTCTGGGAGCTGTGTAATAATGATTTGATATACAGTGAGTAACCCACACTGTCTAATGCTTTATAATAAATACTTCAGAGAATGAAAGTCAGGGTAAACTACGTATTTCATTTTACTGGCAACAAGCTACAAAATGCTAAATCAACTGGTGGTTGTATATGAGAAATATGTGGTCTAAACAGATTTGTATGTCTGGGTAATTCCTCCTGACAGGAAGGTTCTTAGCTTTCATTCTATCCTATGTGCAATGTTAAACCAGCAGCAATATTGGTTGACCCATGTCTGCTCTATAAAAGCTGCCAAAATGAGAAAGTGTGACCAAGAATCCCTGCAGAAACTTTATCCTGGCTAGTAGATACCACTTAGAAGATGCTTTTCTGAGAGCTTTTAAAATAGGAGCAACGCTTTGTCCCACCTTGATGAGCGGCGATCTATCAGCATGCAACTGTCCCTAAGAGACCTCTTTGTCAATCCAGTTACACTGGCAGATGTCTCCATGGTACAGGCCTGATATTCCAAGACTGGTGCCAGGATATCTTTACGTCCCATACTTGACAAGAGGAAATAAAAATCTCTAAGCATGCTTTTGGCATGCTCGTCTTGTCCTGTTTATGCCATCTGAGGCAACCAGGGTTCTTCTTCAAAGGTTTAATCCTGAAGACATTAGTCACGTATAGCTCCACAGACCGAGTAAATCTCACAGGAGTCAGAGATAAGCCACTCCCAGCTGGAGACTCTGAACTCCAGAATGATAAATACAAGTGAATAAAACTGAGCCAAAACAGACCATGTACACAGAATACGGCTATTCCACATTTTTGCAGAACTGTACCTCTACCTAAAGGCTGTGATTTAACAGGAAGAAAGAGGAGGGAGAAAATCTGAGCTGCCAACAGCTGTTGTTTCAGAAGCAATGAAAGTGAGTGAGAAGTCTGTACGAGTACAGCATCTGTCTGGCACTCGGGCACCGCAATGGCAGAGGTGGCTCCTCAGTCCAATTACCTGGGGCATGACGGGAAAGAAGTGGTACTGGAAAAGAATCTTCTTCATAACTTTGACCTGAGATTCAGTGTTTAACAGCCAGGAACAACCCAGCTCTCAAGTTCAGCCTTGCTTGGATCATCACACATCCCCTCATCCTCTGTCTCCATGCATGCACTCATTAGAAGTTATTCTTGTCATGGTGACATCTGCACCATCCTCACCTCTTTTCCATTTTCCATTCCTCTCCTTCTTCAGTGCCCTCTGCCTCAATTTCTTCTTTAGCTATATCAGTCTGTGGAACTGCATGTCGCTTACGCTCCTACTGCATGCAAAGCAATCTCCTGTAATTGTATACTCTCTCTAGAGACTTGGGTTTATTGGGCTGTAATTCTATCTCTGTTGTCATATCTGTTTTGTGATTTTCTGTAAGGAGCTTATCTGAGTCAGCTGCAAGCCAAGTCTGTTTAATTTAGCCCACAATTAGCATAGTTATAGTGCCAAATAATAAAGTATTCATAGCAATTTTTTCTGGACATGTTTTATTAGGACCACAGTTTTTTCTTATTTTTCATATTAAACATAATACAGAGGACTACACCATATGTTCACTCTCCTGTATACTATTTTTGATTGCAGGTGGCAATGGCTACCCTGGAGGCAGACAGAAATCCCTTTAGAGCATAACCTGTTCATGAGTAATGTTTTCTCTTAAAATTTATCAATGGAAACAAGGGGTTTTCTCTCTATCAGTACATAGATACACGCACGCATTTCTTTTCTTCTGAAACCAGACACTTTCTCATTATCCATTGAAACTTTTAATCCTTCTGGGATTCTACTAAAGTGCCTACTCTTAGTGATATCTTGCTGCAGTGAGAAACACAAGCTAATTATACCTTCTCACTGGGAGTGGGGAAAAAGCCCTCATTTTTCAAGGATTAAGTTGTGCTATCAGCATAGAAGTTGCACAGATATCTGTCTCTTTCACAAGCACAGAAAAAGCAATAGAAGGCATTTACACTCTGATTTGTCTCTGCTGCTGTCTTGTACACATACAGGTGTAACAGGAATGTTGTAACAGCCAGAAACTCTCTCACACTTAGACAGACTCAGTCAGTCCATTGACTACAGTGAAAATGCATTTGGTTTTAATTAAACTCAGTGGCATTTTGTCACCGTTGAACAAGAGCACTGAATGTTTTTTTCTCGAGACAGAATGTCACACAGAGATGAGTTATTTCATATCAGTAGGCCCTGGAGAAAGACTTCAAGACAAAGCTTAAATCAACTGTTTGTTTTAAGCAGGTCCTATGAGAAGGTATAATAAAATGTGCTTGCCCCTGTTCTCCATGCGATGTAAAAGCAACGGAAAACTGTAAGGTTTGAATCAGCCATCAGGCAGTGCCCACTTCTTACTCTAAGTGGAACAATAAGATTTATATTGACATAGAAAAATAAACATTGCTGCAGTGTTGCTATCTGTCAGACAAGCTCCACTCTCCAACCTAATCCTGCCCTTCCTGATGAAATGATCTAGAGCTGCATGTATAGTAGGTTCATTTTCACCCCTTGCCTGCTATGACTTGTTCAAAAGCCCTGGAAACCGCTGGGAGGTTTTTCCATCAATTTCCAGCTGGCTTGTGATCAGACCTGCAGTGTTCATGAAGCACATGCTGGAGTGGCTGACTCTCTCCAAAGTGAATAGAGCTGTACCAGGAAGCTATGCATTTAGAATCACAGAATCATTAAGGTTGGAAAAGACCTTTAAGATCATCAAGTCTAACCGTCAACCCAACACCACCAAGCCCACTAAGCCATGTCCCAAAGGGCCACATCTGCATGCTTTTTGAACACCTCCAGTGATGGTGACTCCACCACATTCCTGGGCAGCCTGTTCCAATGTTTGAACAGTCTTTCAGTGAAGAAATTTTTTCCTAATATCCACTCTAAACCTCCCCTGGCGCAGCTTGAGGCCATTTCCTCTCATCCTATCACTAGATACTTGGGAGAAGAGACCAACACCCACCTCATCACAACCCCCTTTCAGGTAGTTGTAGAGATTGTGAAGGTCTCCCCTCAGCCTCTTCTTCTCCAGACTGAACAACCCCAATTCCCTCAACCACTCCTCATAAGACTTGTTCTCCAGATCCCTCACCAGCTTCGTTGCCCTTCTCTGCATTCCATCTGGCCCCATGGACTTCTGGAGGGGAGATATGGTCATATTCACTGACAATGAGATGTGTCACATCATCTCTCTCTGCCTCAGTTTTCTTTTTTAGATGGCAGTCACTGTCGTTTGTGGTGATTTACTTTTTCACACACAGGTGGAAAATTCTAGGCGTGAACTGGAACCAACATTAGCCTGATGAATTAATGCAGAAGCAGAATCTGCTACAGTTAAGGGATTTCTCATATGCCATCACACCCTGTGCTGAGTGAAGTGGGAATGGATCCGGTTTCACATTAACATGTGCTGAGGGACTCTATGCAAATACAGGTCTGGGAGACCTTCATCCTAGAACTGGTTCTATGTGAGACAGCTGCAGCGCTGGAGGAGTCACTGCATGGGAATGTCAGAGCTGGTCCCTGCCTCCACCAGTGTGGATTTTGGGACAGAGCAGCCCGGAAGTTATATGTGCTCCCAATCCTGTTTACGTCACCTGCTTTTGGGTAATCCATGTAATGAAAGACTGGGTAAGGAGAGGTCTTTGCAAAGGGCTGTGGAAAAATGGGCTGTGGAAGGCCAGCCCTGGATTATCACAGCAATAAACCTGCACTGCAGTCAGGTGCCTTTGATAGCCTTTCTTATGAGGGGAATGCTAGTACATGATTATATAGCCATTGT
Organism: Phaethon lepturus; assembly: GCF_000687285.1. Lineage (NCBI taxonomy): Eukaryota > Metazoa > Chordata > Aves > Phaethontiformes > Phaethontidae > Phaethon > Phaethon lepturus. Next base: position 54,666 of record NW_010514273.1, read on the forward strand.
AGTTGCCTTAATCAGTTTCTAAGAAGCATGAGCAAGACTATCAAGAGGAAAAAATGTGGGTCAGAGACAGCGTGTCTAGAACCAGGGCTCATGACTATACATGGAGTCACAGGAAGGAGAGAAGATCAGGACACTAGCAGGTACAAAAACAACCTAGACCAATATCTTGACATACTCCTCACACCTCCCCTAATCTGGCTTTTTATACCTCCTAGCCTTTGTACCTCCCATTGCTTCTCATGCCCTAGTGCATCTCCTCACCAACAGCCATTTTTGGATCACCTTTGACTGCAGCTGCCCTGCACTGTGCCCTTTAGGCAAGTCAGTAATCACCAGAGATGGCAAAGGGAGCACAATCTGCCAGAAGCTGAATTCTGCAGCACTGGGGCACAAAGGCAGAGTATCAGCTGTTGTCTGGCCTGGATTGATACACCCATCTGTGAACAAGCAATCCTGTGTTCAAAACCTGGGGGACCTGCTTTGGGAGGTCTACTGCTGAGCCATGGTTTGTATTGCTCAGACGCAACTCCAGATCTTGTCTAGTAGTCTCCTAAGAAGTCAATACAAACTATTTCATTTGGGACTGGCACACTTAATTTGTCAATTTATTTTTAAAAACACTCAGTTTAATTTTCTTCTTGAAAATCTGTTTTCCTAGTCACCTTAATTTCTGCCAAAAACAACTCTACAGAAATTCCATGCATCTCAAGAAACACCTGCAAAGTATATGCTGGAGATCCTTGGCAAGGTCTTCCTCTGAGTGAAGTCAGGGGTAAACAGCTCCGGTATAATCATTGCTCCGTTGTGTCAATAGATGGTCTAATTACATTCCCTCTTGATGGCATCAAAAACAGGACTGAGTTCAATGCTTGTCTGAGCTACCATAGGTTGCAAGTAAGGAGGTTCTTTACAGAAAACACTAAGATAAAACAGTATTATAGGAGATGTTACAACAGCGACCACAACAAAAACTGGGTGAAAGACTCTTCTCACTGAAAACATTCATCTTATCCTCTTAAGCGGGGGAAATATCCATCAGATGGAGCAAAGTCAATTGACTGGCACTTGATTCAAGTCCAAATGCCACAGTGTACCTGATTCTCGAACTCTGGGAAGGAATGCCAATGTAGGCAGAGTTTAGGGGCTCAGAAATCAATCCATTTGATAACTTTGGTGGTGCTACAGAAAAAGAGTCAAATATTTGACAAATATCCAGCATCACTGGATAGTACAGATAAAGGCATTAAACATAATTTTGCCTGGTTTAATTTTTTTCCCCCTTTCCTCTTTCTTGGAATTCAATTACTTCTCTAGAGGATATCTCTATGGGAATAGAAGAGGTACAAGGAAAAGGAGGTGGGATGGTGGTAAGTAATAACAATCACAAAGGACAAAAATTAGCAGATTTTGTTATTTCAAATGACAATTACCTGGTTACTCTTCAGTCATTGTGTCTGTTACTTAGGAAAGGACAGAATGAGGCTATTCTGGTTCACTGTATTTAAAATCATTAGAGGGATTACACGTAGTACAGACTTCCAAAACCAGACACAAGAAGACAAAACAGTTAGTTTAATCTGTAAACAAAGTAAAATATTAATCACTGGCAATTAATATAACTATAAACAACGCTGAACAACACTAATCTTCATGGAGTGCCACAGATACACAGGTAAACAAGAGACAGATGCATCTTACAATTACATTCAAATGAGGCATAAAGAAGACATCAACGAAGACCTGGAGGTAATATAATTCAAATGACAGGATTACCATGGGTTATTTGATATTGCATGTTTTCATTTTTTTAATTAAAAAAATTTTTTTGCTTTTCTGCTTCTATTTGCATTGATTTATCATAGTGATTAAGGTAAACACTGGAAGAATGATTCATTACTTGAAGCTACTGTCCCTCAGTCATGGTGACCAAAGGATTCATTGTGTTGCCCATCCACTGCATGAGTTAGTTTCACAGAGAAAGAAACCCACGCTGAGGTAAATCAAGTGACTTGCCCATACACCACTGGGCAAAGAATTCAGGAACTTTGCTCTACACAGGGCTGCAGTCCCTGGCAGTGATGCCAGAGCTGAACTTACACCTTCTGTGAGAGCCATCAGGGATGGAGATTGTTTCAGGGATTTTGATTTACTTCCCTACCATC
>NW_010514273.1:56858-68770 GCF_000687285.1 Phaethon lepturus
TTGTTTGTATCAGAAAAGCAGTTACATGTCGTACTTGCACTTCTTACAGAGCTGCATGGAGGACAAAGGCTATGTATATTTCTCTATGTGGCTGAAGACAGTGGAAGGGCAACAGAAAGCACAGAGGCAGAAGCTGAAAAAGTGAAGTAAGAATGGCAGGGACCACACGCAAACATACCAGTGGCAAACACTCTCTTCATGGTGTAAGTTTGCCTCCTGTGTCCCATAATCGGTGGGACTCATACCATCTTGTGTAGACGTTCTACACAAGAACAAAGAGCAGCAAACGGACAGGCCACTTCAGCTGCAGCACGTAGCATTACTAACATAACACAATGTTACCCTATTTGTGCTTGCAATCCAGTCAGTGACTAATTGTCTTGATGGTATTTGCTGTAACACACGCTGGGAGTTTCCCTGCAACCTGGCGATCCTCACTGTGCAATTAGCACTGCTTGCTTTTACTGCCAGTTTTTAAACATTCCCATCTAAAATACATCTCAGACTGCTCCAACACATAAGGTAGAGGTTTTTCTTTCAGCAGTTCAGGGCATGTGCCAGTAGGATTCACTTCTAATGACTTGGGAACAGAGACCTGTTAACAGTAAGAGTTTAAGTGCCACACATTCTCCAGTTTCCCTCTTCACTAATGAATTTGGCATCTGCAAAGAAAAAATTATATTTAGCTCTTTATTTTAAATACCTGCAGGAGGAGAACAACCACCAGGTCTGAACTCTTCTATATTCTTAAAAAGCGTGAAGTAGTGCAGAGAGTCTCTGAAGACACTGCCTTCCTGCAATATGCTGGTCACCCAGGTGCTAGACACTTGCCTTTCTAGGACAAAGTCATTGAGAAGTTGTTTATTAAAACACATCATCGCATTCAAATGTCATCATTGTCCTGGATACCCCGGGGACAGAATTTAGAGCAACTCATGGAACACATAGTGTGTTGACCAGTTATATATTTGCAGCCATGTAAAACAGCAATATTCATACTAATTTTACTAAGTTAATCAGCTGACACTATCACAGTTACACAGAACAAGCTGTGATCCAGTCTGTGCCTCCTACAAAGGATAAGCGGGACAGTGACGCAAATAATTTGCTTCCATGGTATTTATTTTATTTACCAAAAGCATTCCAATTCAGAGATCCACAGAGTACAATTCTTTCCTGTTCAACATTTCCACTAAAACATTGGTTGAAGGTCCCGGTGAGCTGTTTTAATGAGAAATATATTAAACAGTTTTCACTTAAAAATTTGAAAAAAGTGTCTTGGAAACCAGAAGAACACTGAGGTCTGGCAGCAGCCCCGTGGTTTAAAACACTTTGAAACAGCTGTTCTAGAGACACAAAGAAAGTCTATGGTCTCAAGTCTGAACAAAGCTGTTAGTGTATTGTGTTTCATTCTCAGGAAAAGAGAGCACTGCCATTACCAAAGATATGTGGAAATAGACAAGAATCCATATGAAAATCTTCTAGCTATTTCCATTATATCTGTTTGTTGATTGTCTGGTGCTAGAAACCAAATTGGCAGTCTTTTAAGAGCACAGTTTTTCACGGTCCCAGGCCCTCAGCAGCCCACCTGGTAGGCTATGTCTGAGGAGAGGCTGGCAGGACTTCTGATATTACTGAATCCAAGCACCCTGCAAGAAAGAAAACTGGGGTTGCAGGCTACAGTTTTCTGATAACCTCTGTAGGTTGCTGAGAACTCAAGGGAAGTTGGAACAGCAAATCAACAAGAAGAAATCCCAATATGGCTCTTCTGAAGGGGGAAGAGTTTTCTTTAAAACATCCCATGGGAAAGATTCACACATCTGAATTTTCACCCGACCAACCCAGAATAAGAATTAGAAGAAGGTATGAACAAGGCTAGGGAAATGCAAAAATTTCCTCATTCCTTGAAAGGTTACCAGCACAGCCTGATTTTCTGTCACCTGTTAAGAGCCACCTCTCTACCTGCAAAACACATGCCTTGTTAAACACAGTTTTACTGCATTTTACTCAGCTTCAGCTGGGAAATTCTAGCTCCTGTGCCACCTGCATGCTATTTTCCAGTACCTGGCACATTGCACAGCAACACATAGCTGATAATTGCCCCTGTGGGGTAAGAGGATGCTGCTGACTCTGGCTATGTTACCACAACTTGCTCCTGCACTGGGGCCAAGTACAGGTAGTGGGATCAGGATAAAAGCTCCCCAAACGATGACTGACTGTTTTCCAGACACTTTGCACTGCTTGACTGGCAGAACACAATAGAAAACCTGGCTTTATGTAACAGAAGGTAAATAGAAACAGAAAAACTTGATGTGAGAACAATGTGGCTCAATTAAAATTCTGTGAATAACTGTAGCCTTTGGATGGCATTAACTGCTGGACACTGGACAGAAGTTTAAGGACATGGATTGTTTTTCATTTCTCATTGTGGGAGAAAGTTTGCCTTTGTTTTCTCACCTCTTAAACAGCAGGAGTTGAAAGAGACATACACCTTTTTCGACTGCAGTGAACTTGCATCTCTGAAGTGAAACTGATTTGTGTATTGAATGGAGCAAATGACCGTGTAAGCAATCTTTCCTTCTTTCCTCCAGGATCAGTAGGAAATAAGCCCCAGTTTCAGCTTCAGGAAAAAAAAAAAATCTATGTCTTAAATAAACAAATAAAAACACTGAAATCTAGAAGAATCATGTGTGAGAGAAGATAAAGCAAACCCCAAAAAATTTTTTTTCTTCATATTTTAGCACCTATAGAAGTGATATTCAGTTGTGGAATATCAACAGAATTGTTTGTTTAATGAAAAACTGAGAGTAAAATAGCTGTTTAGCTTTACAGAGTTCTCTTTACATTTTCTCAGACCATGTTACTGCAAATTTTCAGCCCAAGAATTAGCTCAAAAAACAACAGCAACAAAAACCTGAAACAAAAACGAAGAGTGGAATTTACTAGATTGCTCTTCAGAAGACTGAGGAATGCTTAAACGAAAACCAAAAGATAAATGGTTTGCTGATTAGGTGAAACTGGAGGAAGAAGAAGATGAGCCCATTTCTCCCCAGGTTTGCCAATGCAGTTCCAAGAGGTGGGAACTGGCCTTCCTGCACTTGGTCGTAGGACTGCAGCTCACACAAACCTAAGCCAAGGTCGACATCCTTATAGTTGTTTTGCAGGTAGGCACAGGCTCAGTTGCTTCCACGATACATGATGGAGAAACACCATGAGTGAAAGCAAGAAAACAAACTTAAATGGTGGATTTGAGAGATTAAATTGATTTTTGAGTGATTTTTTTTTTCATGAAAATAATTTTTTTTTCTTTTAATCTCCTCACATTCAGAATCCTTTCATGGACTGATTGTTACATATAAAATGGTGGACTGCGCTAATTAAAATATGCTTACATGCACCTCTGCAAGAAGTTGTCCTGGACTGTTGCTGTTAGGAAATGAAAACAAAACATTGTTCAGCTAAAAAACAAAAAGGGAGTTCTTCCTGCACTCGTCTGTGGCTGGACACCAGAAAATTAGTCCCTTCTACTCTTGCTGTCTTTCTCTTGTTAGGTTCTCAAGTGATAAGGACATTAGTGTTAATTTTAAAGGGCACTTGATCACTCTGGAGAATATCCTGGAGCAAGGCGAAAGTACAAGGTGTGCCTTAAAACATCAATTTGTGATTACTAAGGGTGTTTCCCCCCACACAGGAGAAGAGAGATGAAAAGTTAGAGAGCACCAGCTCTGCTTTCTTATACACCTGTAAAAAACAGACCTTAGTGCTGAAATAACTGAAGTTAAACCACCTTATAAAATAACTGCACCTGAAATCTGTACTGTTTTAAGCAGTTTCTGAGGATATATAGGCTGTGCAGTGCAAACCTCAACAACTACATTTGGAGATCAATTTGGCACGCGCAGATGTCGGCATTTTCCATCTAGTGTACACTGGCTGAGAATAACACAGCAATTGAACTGAAAAACAACATTCACCATTGTACATCATAGCTTTCTTTCAAGCTCTTTAAGCCCACTTCTGTGTATTTCAGACACTGGGTCCAGACGTACAAAAAATAAAAGCAGTTGCTCTGTATGTCGTCCTTTGCCCCTCACTCACCATTATTATGAAAAGCTGGATTGAAAAAAAAAAAAAGGGAACAATACAGTTCCAAAGAACGAATAAATATTCATCCCCTCCTCTTCCTTTTACCATCATCGCTTAGGTATGTAGCAAGCATGCAGTGCATAATTGGAGACAGTTCTGAAGGTTGTCAGTGAATTCTCCATTTCTGTTTAAAGCTGCAAAAGTAGCCTGCAAACCTTCCCCTATTTTCCTCCAGCCTGAACTGTTGGCAATAAATTACTGTCCTAGAAGCCATAAAGCAGACCCACAGGAGCCAGACGATGGTGTATAATCCATCATATATCCACGCAGCCAAAGTGAAAGGAAAAGAGACACAAAGTCAGAACTGCACTGCAGTTTTAAAGCCTATCAACAATTAATATTTTTTTTTGACTTAACAACCAAACATGATAGTACATTAATTCCTTCCTGCAACGGAGTTCTACCAAGTTCTATCAAAATGTTGAAACCTGGTAATTCCTCTTTGTTGTTTCAACAATATGCTTGGCCCAGTGCAGGAAGGCAAGAAACATAGCAAGAGCATGAGGAGCTGTATTTTCTTTCTTCTATAAATCTAATTAAATGTATGAGCCTGGGAGATGTGAAGTGCTACTCTTTATATTTAGTAGTAACTGTACCTAATTACAGTGTGCCAAGGCTGGAACAGTACTGTGGCAGGTGTTACAGAAACCAAGTGAAAAAAGACTTGATTTTACACTATAGTTGTAGCTTTTCTGACTTCAGCACTGTTATTCCTGGCATCCTCCAAAATCAGTAAGAGAATAACCACATGCAGAGAGTTTAATCTGTTTTACCAGTAAAATAACAAGAGGTCAAAAGATGTGGTTTCTTCTACTGTACAATTCTTCTGTCTAGCAGCAAAAACCCCCAGGTCTTTTAGAAATATGTGAGATAGTCTAGTCTTGCCACAAGACAGTTTAGCTTAAAGTTCAAATGTTCTTAGCCATGCATGTCTTCTCAATATAAATATTAAATTCATACTTTTGTCCCTGGTCTCATCTTAAATAGGGGGAAATACCACACATGGGAGAACCAGTGCATACTGTTGAACGCATGAAGAGAAGTCTTACTTACAAGCTCTTCTCAGACATGGAAAATACATTGCAGTGGTCTTGAAAGAGCAGCCTCTGAAGGTGATAGGAGCTGGCAGAGAAGACTCATGCCTAGCATAGTACTATGGCAGCATGAGTACTCGGGCAACTGGTATCCTGTGTGCTATAGCAGGATGTTTCTGTGCTGTTCCAACAAACACACTCCTGTCAGGTCTTGAAAGCATACACAGGGTGTCCCAACATGTGGTATGGATATGCCCAAAATTGTTTGTGCATGTGTGATGGTATGAGCTGGCACGTATGAAAGGTGCATTCACATAGACTTCACTAGGATATTTCTTGTCCCTAATATAAAGTGTATCTGTTCATCATGATTTCCTAAAATGGACTGTGAACCTTCCCAGGAAATTATTATGGAAAACTTTCACAGGTAACAGTTTGCACTCTTATAAAATATCAAAAAGCTTCACCCATATGAGCACTGTAGAAAAAATTCCTGTTAAAACAGGCCGTATGACAAGTTGTAGTCCCACAGTCAGTCTGGACACCTTTGCTTTCTGCCCTCTTCCATTTTTTTCATGTGCAGTGCATACCGAAAACTAGAAAACCAATGCAAATGCAACTAAATCCCTGAACAGTATGTCTCAGGGATTTTCTTTTCCTTTAGTGTGTGTCTCAGCACCTATCCTTCCTATGTCATATTTTGAGGCCAGTTTGTCCCTGAATTCACCCAGCTTCAGGACTCCTTGGGGATTCTTCCCTAAGAAGATACTTCCTGTGAAGACAGCAATACATAAAATATCCCCATACTGCAAAACCGTTGAGGACATCAGGTACATCTTTCCAAAGAAATTAAACACCTTTTTTCATTGCTTTAAAGGCTACAGGAAGCCTATCAGGCCTGTGTATCTCAGCATCTAAGTAAAAGCCACTGTGAGCTCTCATCCCTGTAAGATCACACTGCACTGCACTTCAAGGTGCCACAAGAGCCAAGACCAAAAATAAGAACATCTAAAGCTCTAACCAGGTTTGGGATGGATTGATCCAACCAAAACCATACATTTATGCAAAATTCTGCCTGTGTGCAAAACTCTGCTCCACCTGACCTGTGTATATTTATGACACATTGGAGGACCTCCTCAATACCTGGGAGAGGCAGAGACAGTGGAAGCAGGGAGCAGGGACCAGCCTGCACACTCTGACGTCTAGCCCCCTCCTCGCTCGCGTTACAGAAACGCAATGCGTGTGTGACAGCTCGTCTCGAATATCTGGCTGATAAATATACACAGGGCAGAAATCCTTCTGCAAATTAACACATTACCCGTAGGAGACTGGGAAGAGAAGGAAAAACAATGCCTTAGCACAGGTAGTGTTGACAACAATGACTGCTTTGTCTTTCGAGACGCTTGTTGGCAGTGCTAGCAAGTGGGTAGGTAAGGGAGGCTGCAGCGTCTCTCAGGCTGCTGTTCCCAGCTGGGTGGAACTGCAGGTGAAGGCAAGAGAGGAAGAAACATGGGGCATGTGTCTTTGAAGGAAAGGGGAAAAAAATAAACCTGTGTACAGTGAAAAATAAAGCATAAATCACAGTTGGAAATACTGTGTTGTCCTAAGGAAAAAAGAAAAAACACCACCACCACCACTACCAAACAAAACCAGCCAAACAAACACACAAACAAAACCAAAAACCAAAACGTTTTCAACTTTGCCAAACCAAGTTTTAAAGAAACAAGATAATTTCAGGTTAAATTGTTTTTAGGGTTCCAGTGGTTTCCATTGCTATTTCCCTTGAATCTCTCGGCTCTGGTTTCAGACCTGCAGGTGCTGACAGGTCTGAGAAAGACTAACTGCTTTCCAGTGTGTCTTTATAAGAAAGGCTTTTTCTGGGCAGTAAATATGGAGTTTTGCAAGACAAGAAGGAAAGAGTACATAAAAGGAGGAAAAAGGCAAATCAAGACTTTTGTTTAAAGTGCATGCATATTTCTTCTGAAGTATTCAACTGCTAAACAGCTGACAGACTTGCTGTGACACTTGACCTTCCAACTATTCTTCACTTTACGATCCTATACTTTAGAAAAGCACAGTTTGAGGGAATTCCATCAACCTGTGTATATTTTCCCTTCTTCTTAGAGGAAGAGATATCATTGGTGCCTCTAGTGATATTTCAAAACCAGTTAGCTCTTGGCTTTTGAACAAATACTTTTGAGAGTGCCAGAGATTCTAACCTCACAAAGGGAGGTTAAAAAAAATTCATTAAAGTCTTTGCACTTTGTCAAGAGCACACACACACACACACACCTTACAGAAATGCATACCACAGGACAAAAAAGCAAAAGGAAAAAGGAGGGTTGTATTCAATTCAGAAGTAAACCTTAGCCCTACAACAATAAAGCCTGTTTGATTTATTCCAACAAAGCTGAGTCTAGTATAACAATACAACTTAAGTTTCAGGGAAGTACATCTCTGGTTAATATAAGATGTCAGAATGCAGCCTATACCTGAGTGACACAGGATGAAACAGAGGAGAAACGTAAATCTTAGAGATGCAGTAACTGAAGGGGCATATTTTTCTACATACCTCAGACCTGGATTTGACCCTGAAGAAGTTATATCCTACCAAATCAATATTTAAAACAGAAGAGCAGCACTGGACACAAAAGCTATACTTTCTTCAAAACATCATCATGGTAATTAATTGAAGAAAGCATTGGGACACTTGCAGAAATTATTTACAAATACCATTCCCGTGTTGAACACCAAGGGCCACACCATTCATGTGGGTAGCTTACGTTCACTAGTGGTGTACTTCTGAAGTCTATAGGGGTGCTCATATGATGCCTCATAACATAAGGGAGGCAAGATTTATAGGTAGAGATACTGATTTTCCTTAGCCAGCTGATGAATCTGGCATTCCAATTGTTGCATTATTTGGCATCCAATTACACATGTGCTTTTTCATATCTGTCCAAGCAAATAAGCATTTGCAAGACAAGATTCTAATAACATGTCAGATAACTTCAACAGGGTCAAAAGACATTGACAATAATAAGACTAAGAATTCACAATGTCCAGATGTCAGTTTAAGAATGACATGAAACAAATTCATTAGGGAACAAAAACAGGACAAAGAGTGACCAGTATGTAATGTCAGTTTGTAATGTAACTACAAAGGCATATTAAGATACCTGGCAAGTACATAAGAAAGAACACTGGAAGGGAGAAAGTTGTTATCTGAATGGGACAACCGATCATGACATTACCCTAAAGGTAGACTTTCAGGCCACTGAAATGTTAGCATCTCATTCTGGTTTACCTGTGTGGATACTGCTAAATCGAAGCATTTCTAAATTAAACTGGTTCCACAGTTTGAAACCGAGTTTTCCCTTCCAAATCACTTTGGAAATTTAAGAATCATAAATCACCTCTATGCCTGTGTCTGTAAAGTAGACATTTGATTTTTTTCCTTGACGAGCAAGTTTCTTGCAGAAATAGAGCAGCAGGTTTTTTGGATCCAAATATAGCATATGAGAACAAAGGACAAATAGGATGCAAATTTTGTTCTTTCTCTTGAGAAATACAAGGTTACACTGATGCAATTTTGAACTGCCTTGTCTTGGTTCATCTGAGTATACTACGAATAAAGAGATCATATTTACATGCCAGCAATAGTAGAACGATTTTACTACCTTTGTTTTGGCAACCAGTCCCTAACTAAGCAATCTCACAAAATAAGTTTTGAGTATTTTTGAAAATTATCTAGTTGGATTAACTTTGACTCAGCACCCCACATAACAATACTGAAAGAGACCAATATGATTGCAAAAGAGCGATGAATTTTAATGGGGTAGGAGAACACTTCTGTGTGGAGCTCAACTAATACAAACCTTTCTGTTTATTCACCACAGTGAGAATTACACGATTTCACAGGCACATGGATAGCAACGTGGAAATATTCAGCACAGTAGTGATGTCCATATAAAACAGATTTGACAGACAAGGACATCACTCAAATGTAATTATTTATTTTGGAGATCAGATGTCAGCAACATTTCAGTATGTACGTGCTGTACCTCACAAGCAGAGATGATGCTGTATGACTAACTAACATTCTTCTTGATAATGTTCTAGAAAAACACTCCACAGCTGCTAGTAGAAATAACTTCTACAGAAGGCTCTACACCCAGAGGCTTTTCACCAACCTCAGAGGAGTTTTATTTTATATAAATGAAAAAACATACGTCATCCTACCAAACAATATACGTTTGTTTATCTATATCCATAGGCAGACTGGCACAGTGTCCAACTCCTACACCTGTCTTGCTTTCTTCCACTGGTGGGGAACTGGTGTCAGCTGCTTAAAAACTGCAATACAAACTTAATAGCTAAGTGGGAATGCTAACTTAGACAAAGTATTAATGAGATAGTCAGATAAGAAATCACAGAAGTGCCATAAAACATCACAGAAACATACATATGCATATAACTTAGTTGTTATATTGTACGGTCTTTGATGTGGAGACCTTACATTTTACTCTACTCTTTCAATGGAGAAAAAAAAAAAAGTACAATTTGTTACTACTTTCATAAAAGAATCTTCTTCTGGTGTCAAATAATGACGGCACTTGAGGTGATCATGCCAGAGCTGAAATCGGTTTACAACCTCCTATGCTTGGTTTTTGTGACCTTTGACTTGCCAACTTTTCGTTTGTTTAAGGTGACCTCTGCAATATGAGGCACTTTGCACCCTGAAAGGACAGGCTTGTGTTCAAAAGGGTGCAGCTTTTAGACTCTGCCCCAGTTACTTCGTCCTGAAAGGATCCATCCCACTGAAGGATTGCTGCTCCCTCAGCGGTCTGCTGCATTGCGTTTCAAGTGACTCATGCTATAAGTAGTACATCCAGCAGCCCAGGTCAGGGCAGGTGGGATATTCCAGTTCAGTATTTTCTTAAAGAAAGACCCAAAATGCTATTGGATGCAGAGCAGTATAGCATTATTAACAAGCCTCCTTCTTACAGTAGGTGGTTGCCTGTTGTACCTACTGCAATTGCTCATTACAGCACACAAAACCAAGACAGTCATGACAACTAACGCTAACTCAATCCCTATGGTTTAATCAGTAATGAGAATAAACTTCAGCAATAGTTGTGCTGTAGCCTTAATGATCTAAAGAAACATGCAAAACAATGTTTTTAGGTAAGTATTTTGTTAGGCTAACTGACATCACTGAAAAAAAGTCCTTCTCCAACTTCTGGGCCTCAAAATCTTCCTTCAGCTTGTGGCTTTAAAGCTGTCTTTTTTTGTCCAATAACCATGGATGTTATTCTTTCTAATAAAACACCTCCCCACCACCCACAAAGTTTGTTTCACTAAGCAATATTCTTGCTGACGAAACTCCCTTAATTCTTCCAAGCACCAACACCACAAAGATCACTGGAGTCCATTTTGTCTTTCTGCTAAAATAACACGCTCTGTCATGAGGCATGGTTTACAGACAAAAAAGACAGCATCTTTTATTGGATTGTCAGATATAGCTGAGGAAGATACCAACTACAGAGAAGCTGTTTGACACATAGAGATTGCTCAGGATGCTTATCTTGATAAATCAGATACAATATGATCTTTCGACTTAAGGAAATTATTCTGAGTGCATAATCATAACCAGTATCACTTTTATTTAGCTATCAACATCCCTCAATAGTGCTTGGACTGACTAAATCAATGCATCATCATTGCTTTGGTATTCACTCTCAATGGGAAATTTGTTTCAAATTCTCATTTCTGTACTATTGTACTGGTACATAATTTGTATTTTATTTACATGCACCCTCAAACTTTTTTCTGAGCATCTCACAAGCATTTACCTTACAGCACTCCAAAGAATCCGGAAAGTAGTCTTAGTATTCCTCTAATCACAGAAGTAAAGAGAGAGATTCAGTAATATGCCCCAAGTCACAACATAAACCCATGAGAGAGCTGAAAACAAAACCTATATTCTCCCAGCTGGCTCTCCAAGTTCCTAGAGACATGTCATTAAGGCTGCTTTGCAATCAAAGGTATGATTGCAGCAGGAATAGAAACACACAGATTCACTTTAATCTGGTTAAGAAGTCCAGGAAGATCAGCATGAACTTTAGCAAAGGCAATGCAAGTCAGCTACAGACTATGAGTGGTTATTTATATTGCTAACTTGCATTAATGTCTCTGGTGCTGTACAATCCATGCTGCTTATAGAAAAACAAGAAAAGGTAGGCCTGTAAGGGCTGAAATTATCCTTTTGACTGCATACAGAGCTGCAGTTCGCTCCTACATATTTGATGTGTACCTTACAAACAGAGCTTGAGCTGAGCTCTCCCCCAAGACTAATACTTATTTTCCATCCACCTTTCATGAGAAGAAGAATGAATCCATAAAGTAGCTTTTTCAAGCATTGTTGTTTTTTTCAATCCTGTCACACCCTGATGAGCATTACAGCTACTAACTAGTTGATTATGGGTGAGCTGTGAAAGGCTGTTTTTTTGTGTCAGAGGGACTCTGTGGCAAATCCACACAGTGAACAGCTATCTGTCATACGGGCTGAGGATGCACCAATGGCTTTGCAATTTCTCTTGGTAGCATTGCATATAAAGGCAGTTGTAAAGGACACAACTGATTGGAAGGACCATCAGCCAGGAGATTGCTGCATGGAGAAAGCCCTGGACAGGAAAGAAAACCACACTCCGTAGTGCTGAGGGGGAAAGA
>NW_010514273.1:68801-75256 GCF_000687285.1 Phaethon lepturus
GTTGGGCTTGCTCACCTCTCTGCCAGCGTTCATTCACATTTACACCATGCATTTTCTCAGCGAAGTTTCTCTGGAGCTGCAGCTGAGTGCTGGAACCAGGAACACAATCCAGGCAAGAAGCTGCAGGCTTCTTTCTGTCGGTGTTGAAAGCACCACTAACAACATAATTCAGATTTCAGTGCATATCCTTCCGTTGCCTGGCACTTTGCTCTTCATCAAGAAGCATAATCCAAGGAAGGGGATGGGTATTGGAGGTATTTTCTTTTCGCATATTCATCCATCTACAACATCAAAGCCTTTAATAGATAGCTACTCAGACCTGCATGGCTTTGCCTTTGAACTAAGTCTGGCATGCCAAAGGATTTGTTAGATGTTCAGGTGATTTAGAGTCTTTCCTCCAGAGACCCTGCATGCAGCTCCTAATTGGAATACAAATGTTTGACCTCTATCACTTCTCAAGTGTTCCTGGTACATAGAGACTGGGAAGGAAAGAAGAAAGAAAGGAAAAAGAGTTGTGGTTGTGGCAGAAGAAGGCTGGGATCAACAGTCAGATCTCTTTTCATTTTATCCCCCTGGTCACCTTGCACATTTTTATCTGTTCTGGCAGTGTAAAGCGTGGGACTCACCATTAGTATGTAGAGTCAAAAGGAAACTTTGAAGTCAGATCAGGCTTGCTAATGTTAGTGAAACTTTGGCTAAGTGATTTGAGTACAGGGGAAAAATGTCTTAAAAGCAGTTTCTTCCTGATTTCACAGCTTTCAACAAATGGCAGCATTAACATTGTACCTGCCAATTTCTTTACATAGCAACCTCAGCAACAACCTAGGCAGGCCCAGAAAACATGGTACGACCATTCACAACTGTAGTTAATGACTCGTAAGCAAAAGAGGACTCTATAGAGGGAGTAAGGTAGAGGCTGCCAGGAAATAGTTACTGTCAGTTTACTTACAGATAAAAATTTCAGTTGGAAATCATAGAGCATAAATCATGACCCTTCTAGGAAATGACAGTAGAAGGAATAGGTTGAAAACGTACTGTTTCTTACCAGAAGACTTTGCTCTAAGCTGCTCTTGGTAATACTCCTTCTTTAATGTAGGATTATAGATGCATTAAGAGCAAGGTTGTAATTCATTCAAGTCTTCTAATGTCTAGGAATCATTTTAAATGCAATTTGGGAATATGTTGATGGCTTTATGATAGCAAGGTACACATTCAAATTATTATTAAACTCATGCTTGCAGAGACTTGTGAAGAAAGAAGAGCAATCTTCTGAAAAAAAGTAATGCTTGTGATTGTTCCTTTAGCTATTATTCATTTAGGAGCATCTTGCTGTGCACTAAGGCATCAAATAAATTGGTGCTCACTAATCTGGACTCTATTGAGAACTGAACATTGAGTAGCTCAGACTATCATTATGTCCCCTTTGATTGGAAAGGTTTTTGTTCACACATGGTAATGGGTGGTTGTATTCCTTAAGGAGAGTGACACTATTCAAATATTTGCTGTGATGCAGAAGTAATTTCCTTTCTTTCTTAGTCACCTGTTAACCCTGTTACAATGAATCTTCAGTCTGATTTTCTTGATAACGAGCAAACACATCCAATCACCCCTCTGGCAGAAATGCTGTTTCGATGGGAAGCAAAACCTCAGCTTTATTAAAATGTCAGGGTTATATAAAAGGAACTCCTATGGTGTATTGGCTCCCAAAACTGGTTGTATAAATGGCACTGCCAAGTCCCACAGTGGAGGACCTCAGGTTAGACCATAGCAATTCCCCTTTGCACCATAAATGATTTTTACATTGTGGTTTTGTGCTATTCACCAGCCAGTGGAGAGGATGTGAGACAGGATTTTGGCATTGTTGGCATCCCTCATACAGTGACAGCAGATGTGCTGGGGGTGCAGGCTGAGACCTCACAAGGCTAGCACTTATGCCCAGACACCTGAGATCTTTAAGAAAGACCTGCATCCACATGGCTCCCTTTCGTTAAGGAGGAGATGTGCTATGTCTGCTACTCTTTCAATGGAGGTTTTCTCTGAACCTCATGAATATCATGTTTTTTGGGGAGAATGGGGAAAAAAAGCAATTTCTGCCTAGAAGGAACACCCTGACCATCAACCCTTCTTTTCAATGCTTTTCAATGCTTTTCAAATGCCTGGCATGGGGCATGGTGGTCAGCACTGCCTGCTTCTCCGTGACCTTCTCACACAACCACCTTCCTGTCTTTCCCAACCCAGACTCTAAGTCTGATATCCTCGTCTTGAGGCAAAGCAGAAGGTCTTTGCCTCTCATCTCCAAGATCTGCCACTAAGATCATCTACCCACACAGCCTGAAAGTCAGCTGAGCTCATAAACATATGTCGTGGCTGCCTGTTACTGCTAACATTCGTCTTCCCCACCGCTGTCTTCGCATCCTTCCTTTGAATGCAAGCTCCTTGGGGCACTTACAGCCTGTCCACCTTGTTTGAAAAGTGCTGCTCACTACACAGCATCATGAACAGTCTACACAAGCAGGCTGAGGGAGAGCATAGACTATTTATCTATGTTTATTTTTATTTTGATTGTATTTATTTATTATTCATTTCCACTGAAATTTTATAGCTGCCAGCTGGCTCCCAGGTTGCGAGCCAGCAAACATCCTTGGGGAGTTTCCAGCCTCATGTCTTCAGGCATGTGTCCTGCACTGTACATCAGAAATTTTTTGACCAAGGTTTCGTCTAGTGCATAGGACACAGATAGACTGGTTGAAGCGCATGTGGAACAAACCTCTCTCTCTCAATACCCATGGTAACAGATCTGAGTTTGTTCCAAACAGTAGCTCATCTTTGTGTTATTACTTTTAAGGTCCCTCCCTTCGTACAGAACTGTGAATGCAGTGGTAACACTTCCCAGTGCAGGCTGCCTTACCGGCAAATGAGAATCATCTTGCTATTTCTATGCAAATTGATTTAATTACATTATTATAATCTGTTATTAGGAAAAGGCCTGAGCAGAAAAACCTGACACTTCCTTAAGCTGCACTCCAACTGCAAAGCTGCTCTTCTAAGCCTACATTGCAGAGGACAGGAATTTCACATGTCTAGACTATGCTGTGCAAGAATTTCACAAGTGAAGACTGCCATAGTTCAAATATCCATCAACAGTGCAATAAACTAGATTTGAAGTATGGATCTGACCAAGTAACATTATACAGTAATTTTTGTCCAAAAATTGAGACTGGAAACGTAATCACTTTCCTACTGAAACTGATCACAGAGAAAACACTCATGTGTTAATAGGACAATTTGGTCAGGAATGCATCACTAATATTGTCACCCATATTGTGTGTTCAACAAAATCAGACTGTGAGGGTTCTTGGTAGGAGCTCTATAAGAGCACCATCTTCACTGTCAGAAATATGTACATGATCTGATCTCTATTCATGATTTTAAACAATTGTCAATGTTTGTGAAAACCCAGGTGCCTCAGCCATTGAAGGTTATATTTAGGCATCAAAAAATGTGATCTGACTTTTAAAGGTGCTGAGAAAAGCACCTCCAACTGCAGTCAATTAGTGATATGTATAATTTAAAAGCACAACCTGACCACACACAACCTTAAAAACGCAGTTGGCCAGATTGCGAGCTAGCACATAAGCTTTACACCAGTTGAGAGCCCACCCTGATATTTCAAGAGATTTTGCTGTAACTACGTATGTTTTTAGGTGGATGTCAAGCCCTTCTTGCATTTTTGCATGGCCTCTTTCAAGCACAGACTGAGTCCATCATGCAGAGGAACTGTTTGTCCATTTTTAATCCCTGGTTTTGTTTTCAGGCAGTTTAAATGTTTCAGGCCTTCAGCACCCCTGAATATAAACTGATAGTAGTGTTTTCATGCATTGTGTCAGCATTGTCATTCAGTGAGCTGAAAACATTATAATTAAGAAGAAAAAGAAAGGATTTTTGTGTGATCTAAAAGTACCATAGAATGCACAGGACCTGCACTGGCTATTCCAGAAACACAGATAAATAAGACCCTTCAGAGAAATTACTTCACCAGTCATCAGAGAAACAAGAACACCACAGATTTCTTCCTAAAACAAATCTCTCTGTGTTATTGTTTATCTGCAGAACAGAAAAATGGATAAACTTCAGAGATGTTATTTCAGTTGCCACCTTTGGAAAACAGCTTCTAAAAATAAAATGAAACAGGTAGTTCTGAAAATATGTTCCAATATGGATGGTCATGGTGGACAAATTCTACTTCTTTTTTTTTCCCCACAAGAAACTTCTGAGAAAGAAGCCTTTACTACCCGAATCAGGTTTTATAACTCATAGCTTCTCCTGTACTTCAAAGTCCTTTTCAGCTAATAAGAGAAAGGAACTATTTCACTTACATTGCTTCTGCACCTTCATGTAGACATCCACCTGTACCACTTCAAGCAGAGATGATGTAGAGAATGTCCATCTACCCTGCAGAGCCTCTTGGCTGAAAATGTCTAGCAGTTTTTCTCTCATAGCATTCTAATAAAAAATCAGAAGGAAAGAGCACTATCTATCTCAGAACACCATCTTTTCTTCAAATTCCAAGCATAAACCGTATGTGGTTTCTATTACTTCTTGTTCCTTTGCATTATTTACAGATGTCACATCTCTAGAAATACTCCTCTCAAAATAGTCACTCTGTTTTTACTTTTTTTTTTCAGAAATGTGTTTTAAATTTTTATCTAATTTTTCCTGAAGTTTAAAGGGAAGCATTAAAGATGACCTAACATAATGACTGGGTGTTTTGTAAACATACTCAGAGAGAGGAAGACATGTTGGCAAATAAAAATGTAGGCTGGAACACAAATAAAAGTAATTTAAAAACCAGTGTAAAAGTATAGTTACCAGCCTCAAAGAAAAGCAATCAGGTTTAAAACCAAATTCTGTTCAAACAGTGTTAAAATTTTATGAGTTTTATTATAATACTATCTTCAGACTGACATGGTCCATATACGTAGCAGAAGTGTATTTCCAAACATTTTCTGTCATGATAAACAATCTGACTCCAAAAGTAAGGAGAAAGTTGAGAGAAAGAGTTGAGGGATTACTGGAAGAGGTGTGGAAATGGTCATCCTGACTATCAGAATCTGGACTATGGGAAAAGACAGGGACTGTTTTAGGGAGAAGAGCTCCCAGTCCAGATTATCAAGACACTCTAAGTGGGAAAAAATACCGTATTAAGAATAGTTCAGAGGATGATAGTTTTGTTCTGTGTAAGCTGACAAGTTTCAGAAGCTATTTTTCTTAACTGGCACAAAAGTAAAACCTTTCAAAAGCTTTTGTGAAATACAATGGTAAAGAAAGCTGCATTTTCAGATAGAAAATATCAAGAGTTTCATTCAGGTTCCTCTGCCTCTTCTTCTTTCATCAGAAAGAACCAATAAGACCAGCACCTCAAAACTCTTTCTCTTGGACATTAGGTAGTAAATGATGGGTGCAAAGGTTTATGCTTTAAAAAAAATTAGCTTTTTAGAAAAACAGTATTACACTGTTGAGAATACAGTCTGCAACCCATTCACAGAATGGAAGCGAGGAACACAGAAGTCAAATGGCTGCTCAAGGTCACAGAGAAAGTCTTGTGAACCCAAATCCCCAAACTATACAGGGCTTTGGCTACAAGAACAAACATCCTCTCATCATCTCCAAAACTGATGAACGTGCTCGAAGCACACATCATTTTTCTCAAAAGCTGCCAACTAATATAAGAATTATCATTTGGTGTTAAAGTGTTTCAGCTCTCTCTTTAAGAAATGTATTATTTATGCTCCGTAAGAGAATTTATTGCTAACAAGAGGGTCAGCACCAAAACTGCGCACCATCAAAATGCCTCTGTGAGTGTGAGGAAAGATTTCACCTTATATATTTCTTGAGGGTGCCAAGGACATAAAGGTAGAACTTGACCTCAGCGGTGTTAATAAATGTGAAACTTGAAACACGAATGTTTTCTTACCAAGCTGTCTAACGATAGATACCTTGCTGAGACAGCCTGATTTTAAAGTATGGTGACTTCTTAGGATGCGAAGTACAAAGTGCCCCAGGCACAGATATCTTTAACTCATCATCTGCCTGGCTCCTGAGGCAAAGCCTGCTAAGATTTTTCCTAAGAAGAATAAGCAGGCGGTTTTTCAGCCAGCTAAGCTGGGGTAACAAACGATTTTCGTCTGTCTCATGCGAGTCAGGGTGGGCTTCACCCGGAGCAAATGTCAGGGTGCAGAAGGCAAACCCTCCGTTAAGGACTGCACCCCAGTCCTGTGTGGGGCCGGTCCCCCTGCCTGCCGACACCCGGCTGAGGGCAACGGGTTGGGAAAGGGCAGCCCTCGCAGCCCAGCCTGCGCTGTAAGAGGTGGCGAGGTGAAGCGGCCACCGGTGGGCAGAAAGGGATGTCTCCTCTTCCCCACAGGAAACAAGAGCGGCGGCCATGCCAGCGCCCC
>NW_010514274.1:0-3195 GCF_000687285.1 Phaethon lepturus
ATTATAAAATTATAATTATAAAAGAGCATCTCAGTCCAGAACTGGGTGGTCACATAAGATCATCATGCTGCTTCATCACCATCACTTGTGATGGATGGAAGTGGTATGGGCCAAATCATGCAGTCTCTGACACTGCCAGTTCAGTTTGGCAGAATATGGTTGTGAGTCTTCAAAAGCACTCAACATTTCAATTCTAGGTGAGGGAAAGGATCTTGCCACATGATTACGTTGCACATTGCTCACCAGGAAAGTGTTCCTAGAGAACTTAAGTGGACCATATTTGATCTGGTCCGTGTAGATTTGCTAACTTTGAATTCTGCAATGATATTTTTAGAATTGGTTTCCAAATGTGGAGCCATGCTCTAATTTCTATGCAGGACTGGCATAATATGTCAGCTGACCCTTATAAATGCTTGAGTGGGTTTGGAAGAAGCACATCTGTGTCTAATGAGTCTAATTAGAAATGAAAAACTTGCGTTTTTATAGCTTTGGGTGAGTAGAAAAGGATTTTATAGAGACACAGTCTTGCTGTGTGCATGATGGGTGAGGGGGAGAAGGGCGACCCTGGGAAACCTCACACTAATTTCTTCCAGTTTTTGAGGCAAGTGCACAAAAGGCCACTATGTTCCAATCTTTAAATATTGTTCAGCGCTCTAGAGGTAAATGCTATTATGCATTTCATCATCCTGGTTGAAATGTAGGTGAATGCCCAGAATGCCATTGATTTGCCCCACTTCTTAGCTGTGGTAAGTGCTGCTTTGAAGCAGCTCTGTGGCACACAGGAAAATGGCAGCATATTTTCAGCAGCACAAGGGAACATGAAGGTGTGTCCTGAGATTAATTATTGAAGTGCAGATCCTGCCTCCATAACGTAGTTTGGTTGCAGAAGGACAGGAGGCTTATGCGACAGTGAGTCTATCTGTTTTCCCCTGACATATGTTTTTGTTGGCTGATACAAGCCCATTTTAACTCTCTTTCCCAAAGTTGATTAGGGTGCCGTATTTCAGGTTCACTGGGAAACAGCAGTAGGGTAGAAGAGACCCAAATGAGTGCCCCACTGTGGGAAGGATGGACAGAGTTCAGGCAGGCTGGGGTCTGCATGGCAGCTGCTGGCAAGCTGGGCCGTGCGCTCCTGCCTCTCACATGGTCCAGGTGTTGCTTTCTGCTGCCTGACAGTGGTGATCTAGGAGGGATATTGCAGCTGGCTGCGGAAGCATGGTTAAAGGACAAAACGAATTTTTGTGTAACCAGGATTCATTAGCTTTCCTGGTGAGGGAACAGCCTGTTACTCTTTTCGAAGGAAATCAGAAGGGTTGACTTTTAGAGAAAAAATGGCTATGGATCACGGTAATCTTAACAACCAGCAGAGTAATAACTTGTAAGGTACAAAGCATGTTAAGAAAGGGTGAACTTTGACCACATGGTAGCACAGCACTTGGGGTCAGGACTGTATGAGATGATTAAGAAAGGCCCCTCTGAGCATCATGTTTTGTTAAATTTCATCTTGTTTTTGAGGCTGTAAGCGTATTCTTTCCACCCTGTGCTTTGGCTTCTTTGTTCCTGGTTCTCTGATGCATCTCCTGTTGTCCCCAGGAGCCCAATGTTCCTCTGTATATTGGTTGGGTTTTCGTTTTTTTTTTTCATTTAAATGATAGATTGTGATTTCCTTCAGGCAGAAGATGGGGAAAAAAAAAATAAAAACCAAAAAACAAAAAAACCACCCAAGCAACAGATTTCATTGCTCTGTGAAAGCCTCAGTTACACTAATGCTGGCTTTTCCCTCTCCCACACAGACTTAGATTGAATGGAAGATGTTTTTGGAAGAAGAATTGTTTTGGAGAAGCCTGCACTAGTGTTTCAGACCCTTTAAAAGAATTAGCTGTCAATCACATCATTACAGAGTATAGCCACTCAAGTCCTGTTGTGCCCCATTTTCATTAGCAGAGTTCCTTCTTTTGCTTGTACAAATTCATTTCAAAATCAAAGTCAAAATAAAAACTTATTCCTCTCTGCAGCTTTGATGTTCTGGGGCAAAGTGCAATGACTGTGCCCTTGCACAAAGTTATCCGTCACCCGACTTTGCTAGCGTTTGTGAGTCCCATGGGAGAGTGGTGCCTTGGCAGGCTGGCTTTGAGGGCAAGCCCTCCTCAGGCCCCTCACCTCGCATGGGCAGGAATGGGTGCGACGAGCAGCCTACCAGCCAGATTCAGCATGAACCATCTGCTTCTCACAGTAGTGCTGGGTAATGATCTCAGTGTGTTTCACGCCCTGGGAACTTTGTGTAAACATCTTCTCATACGGTGGATAACAAGGAAGTCCTAAAAGTTTCCAGCCTGCAGAGAGGCTGTGAAAGCAATAGGAGAAATTGGGGGTGGGTTAGATGCTGGTGGTCAGCAGAGATGGTGATGCTGTGAGCTGAAAAGAGTTGCTCCACCACACACAGCGCTGATGAATTGAGCCCTGGCACACTGAGCTTCACTTGCTCAGCCACTTCTGCAGGGAAGGCAGTTCACTGTTCTGTGCTTGTCTCTGTGGAGACAAACTGTTCTCTCTGCATAGCCCAGGGCATCTCTCTCAGCCCTCTTCTGTTTCTGCCATGAGCCTGCAGCTCTAGGGGTGGTTTTGCTAACAACTAATGGCTTGTTTCATTCAAACAGAGAAGGAAGGGTCTTGGTGGATGTGGTTTTTCTCCCATTATCTTAGATCTCAGAGCTGCTCTTTGTAATGCTGCAGGGCAGGGGAGGCTCATCTTGTTCTGCTTAGATGGAGCTGTGCAATGTAAGCCATTTGTGATCTGTAAACCCTCATCCTCCTGGGGTCCTTTGTGCTGGCTGTGCATAGCCAGAGTGGGGCAGTATCCTCTGAGCTGGCTGAGGATGGGGGGAAAGGGAGAGGAGGGGGGACGCAGTGCCTGAGGTCAACAGAGCAGGTTCATTCTCCCAGAAACCGATTTCCCCCTTCTTCAAGATTGCACACCTATCTGATCTTCAGAAAAGGGGAACAAGCTTTGGGAAACTCAGACGCAGGTTTTCCATGTGGCAGAGTGCTGGATAGGTGGAGTAGCACAGCTGTTTTGGAGCTCTTACAGGGCTCAAGAAACATACTTACGCACCTGATATCTCAGAGCTGGGACAAAAGACTGGGGGAGAGACATTACATTGTCTGCTGTCCTGATGCTGGAATTAAAAGATGTCA
>NW_010514274.1:3226-4060 GCF_000687285.1 Phaethon lepturus
TGCTGAAGCGGTCCTGCTCTTTAGTATGGTGGAGCCCCATTTAGTCAGTACCAGCAGAAAATAAGGTATCTGAGTTTGATCTTCCAGTTGGTTTCATTGCTGGAAAGGACGAGTGTTTTATCTTTGAAGCCATGTGGTTTTGTTTGTGAACAAGAGAGATTTTCTGTTGTCTTTTCCCCCATCCTTTTTTTGATCTGTCTCTTTCAATAACTGATAGCTGCTAATCAGACTGTTCCAAAATCAGCAGAGTAAAACACAGCTCATGATCCTTTTCTCCACCCTAGCAGAAGTACCCAGAACATCTGCTCTTGCTGTGCTGCTGGTGTGCAGAGCACAAGCAGCTGCAGAAATCCTGTCCATCTGCAGATGGAGGACAGCATTGTGTTGCCTCACTTGCAGAAGCAGATGGGTCAAGGCTTTACTGCTTTCACATGGGAAGTTTGCTTTTCTGGCAGGTGTGGTCATCTGTCTGTTGGGGACTGAGTCCTGGGCTGCTCTCTCTTTTTGTATTGGATTACATAAGCTACTAATAAAATCTACAATTTAAACCAGGGCACCGAGGTGAAAAGCTGTGTGTCCTTCATCAGTGCCTTATAATATTAAGGCACCAGGGTTAATCTTATGAAGGGATTGGCAAATTGACAAGTCCATTTTTTTAAATCTAATTGTCCTTGCATTTTGATCATCAGTTGGAGCCACTGACCCTTAAATGAGTCAAAATTTCAAATCACTGTCTTGGACAGTAAACACCTTAACATACGTTCCAAAACCAATTATAAACTAGGGCTTTACAAGCTCTTTTAGTTATTAAAAAAAGCCCTGAGATAAATACAT
>NW_010514274.1:4082-18392 GCF_000687285.1 Phaethon lepturus
TTCTGAAACTTGCTAGATGTGAGCTGAGATGAGTATAAAAGGAAAAAGAGTCAAATGTAAAAGAGGTAAATCTGATGGCCTTCTAACCCGGTGACTCCCGTGGGGTGTTTCAGGCTGTTTTCTGATGGGCAGGCTGAGCATACTGGTCCTAAAAATGTAAATAAGCCTTTTCTAAACGAGTTTTAAGTTGTTAATTAAGAATTTCTAGCTATGATTATGACCTGCAGGAAAATGTTTAATTGGCTATTTTCCCTAGCTGGTTAAATGTCTTCTTACTAGAGAAAAAAAGAAGAACGTGTTCTTAGGGGATTTGAATGCCTCAGACATAGTGTAAGCCAGGATTCCTGTGTTTAACACTGCTGCAGAAATTTTCACCGGTGGCCTCTGCAAGGCAACTCTGCACTTCAGTGCAGCAGGGCAAGCACTCGCTTGCCTGCCTTGGTTTGCTCTTCTTCAGAGATGAATGCAGTTAGTGGGAGGCAACAGAAACATACTCCTCTCTGATGGAGCATGGACACAGGTTTCCCATAGAGATGGAGTCTCCATTGCTGGAGATATTCAAAAGTTGTCTTGTTGTAGTCCTGGGTATCTGGTTCTAGGTGGCCTTGCTTGAGCAGTGGGAGTTGGATCAGATAACCTCCAGAGGTCCCTGCAAACCTCAGCCAGCCTGTGATTCTTCTCAGCCAGAAAAAGGGAAGAGGTGCACCCTCATAGTTGCAGTAAGGCATGCTGTGAGTCAGCAGCTAGCAGAGGTGCAACAGGCCAGAGAACAAGTGAGATGACGGCGACTAGAGACTGTGTATGGAACCAAAACGTGGGCCTGGGTCCACTGTCAAACGGGAATACCTACATGTAACCTGGATGGGCTTTCCAGCATCCAAACAATGTTCCCCTCTATCTTCTAGAAAACTCATTGAATTAGTGGATGCCATGCTAAATTCCACTTGTTTGTTTGTAGTTAAGTACCCATAAAACTTTGATTGTATAGAATCATAGAATGGTTTGGGTTGGAAGGGACCTTCAAAGGTCATCTAGTCCAACCCCCCTGCAATGAGCAGGGACACCTTCAACTAGGTCAGGTTGCTCAGAGCCCCGTCCAACCTGAGCTGGAATGTTTCCAGGGATGGTGCATCTACCACCTCTCTGGGCAACCTGTGCCAGTGTTTCACCACCCTCAGTGTGAAAAATCTCTTCCTTATAGCTAGTCTGAATTTACTCTCTTTTAGTTCAAAACCACTACGCTTTGTCCTATCACAAAACGTGCTGCTAAAAAGTCTGTCCCCATCTTTCTTCTAAGCCTCCTTTAAGTACGGGCAGGCTGCAATAAGGTCTCCCCAGACCTTCTCTTCTCTAGGCTGAACAACCCCAACTGTCTCAGCCTGTCCTCATAGGAAAGGTGTTCCATCCCTCTGATGAGTTTTGTGGCCTCCTCTGGACCTGCTCCAGCAGGTCCATGTCTTTCCTGTGCTGAGGGCTCCAGACTGGATGCAGGACTCCAGGTGGGGTCTCAGTCTGGAGAAACTGTAGAAACTCATTCAGTGCTTCTTGCAATGACACCTGCTTTCCCTTCTGCAGAAATGCAGCCACTGCTGGAGATAGCAGTATGCCGCAGGGATGTGGTGCAAAGTGGGGAGAAGGTGCTAATGGGCAGGATTAATGCCATCACTTTCAGTTAGTTGGGACAGGGCTTTCCTACGCAAGTGGAGAACGCTGCAGTGCCTTGCATAGGCACGCTTTCTGCAGTGCAGAAGAACAGAAGAGTATTTCTATAAAAGTAATTTAGAACCTTTTTCCAATTACATTTTGAAGATAGTGATTCGTCACTGTGCTGCAGCTTCCTTTTTAAATGCTTGGTTGTGGCTGAAAACAATTCGAAGCTTAATTCATGTTTCAGCAGGTTGCAGCCAAAATCTGGAAATCCAGTCACATCTGTGTACAGCCATTATTGAGTTTAACTATATGTCTGCAACAAATGGCACCCCATTTGTCTTCATCTAATCATCCATTAAATCATCCACTGCTAAAATAATCTCAGAAGATATGGGGTGAATCCCTAGTTGAAAGTAACTGTCTTGTAGCAGTGGCCATCTGGAAATGCCTGTTGCAGCATAGCTATGAAGGGTGAAGAAGCCCTCTTTCTCCATTCCCATATAAAACACTTCAAAGTAGACTTTCATTTGAGAGAGTAGCCTCATGGTGGTTACTGCTGTTGTGAGCCACTGCGCTGGTTCAGATCCATTGAGAAGAGCAATGTGAAGAAGTGGATAGAACATGACTGAGGACTGTGTGCAAGAAAACCTTTAAAGCAAGCGCTGTTGCAAGAGTGAACAATATTCTGCTTATTAATGTAGATTGGAATTTCCTGCTAACTGAGAATAATGCAAAGGTCACTTACCAGCTGCAAGCAAACAGCATGTGGTTGATTCTAAAATTAGTTAATCTCTAGCATTCCCATTTTTCTTCCCTGCATTTCTTCTTCTATACCTTAGGCCTGGGAATCCTATTAAAGATACTGCAGGGCTTGAAAGAAAATTAATTCTGTTTTTCTTCCGTGTAAACATCTGTAAACTGCTGCTGTTGAGATAGCTAGGTGTCTGTTGCCTGTCATTATGGCCAGGGTAGTACTATGGCCCTAAAACACTCTCCATAGGCTCAGTGACATGATTTTCACTCTCAGATGACTTTAGAGTTAGCCTTTCCTCCCCATTGGCTGCAATCTGCCTAAGATGGTAATCTCTAAGGCTAGGGTGAGATCTTGGCACCTCGGCTCTGTAGGTGGATCTCACTGCTCTGCACGTGCTCCCAGTACCTGCTGTCGGTAAAGCAGATATGAACACAGCAAGGCATATGGGACATCATTTCATCACATAGCTAGTCATATTATACCAAGAGAGTGTTTTATGGTAGATAAAGGTCTCATTTTTTAAGGCCCCTGTAGTTGGGTAGAGAATGTCATCTGGAATGCCCTGCATGCAGGGAGAGCTGCGGACATGGACACCACAGGAGGGAGAGCTGACAGCACCGCTGTCTGCAAAAGTCCTGGGCATCTTTGCTTTTTCTCCAGCCTGTCCATCTGCTGTGGCCTGTTCAGTGGGACAGGCTGTAATATGTTTGATAACTTCTCTCTGATCCCCTTGTTATGTTGAAACTTGTAAGAATTTTAATTTTAATCTCTTGTTAAACATTCCTAACCAACAGATTAGGAATCTCTTGATTCCTAAGAAATCAGAGAAATCTGTTTAGAATTTATCAAATTGTCTAATTCCTAGCTTGCTTCCTTAGGCTAGAGCTAATGTTTCCTTGGGTTGCAAAGTCAGAAGTTCCCTTTCTTCTCTGTAATAAATGTAAATACAGTTTTAGGATTCAGGATTTCTTACTTCTTAGGCATAAGAGCCAAGATAGTTGGCTCCTGTCATCTCTTCAATATTCTGCATGTTTAAACAGATCACCTGGCTAGGCAGCCCACTGGGAATTTAATACAAAAGATATTAAATGCAAGCATACCTTTTAACTGTTGATTGTATAGAGACATTCATGTTCTTATATGCAGAAAGAAGAGACTTTCATCTTAGATGTTATGTTCTCTTCACATAATTTTGTTTTGACAGTCATTAGAGTGCTTAACAAGGCAGTGGGGGCTGCAGAAGCATGCTGTTACACTAATGTAAAACAAGCAATGCCATTGAAAGAAAAGTTTTCTCTTCAGTTTTACTTGGTGGACTCTGAGGAGAGTGTGGTCTGCAACCTTGTATTGCATCTTAAGCATGGAAATCTCTGTACCGATAAAAGCTACAGAACAGAAAAAACAGCCATCAGCAATGTGTCTACTTACACAGAACACGCAAAAAATAGCAGCGGAAGGAAAGGGACCCCCCCCCAAGCTGTGTCCATGCTCACTGAACTTTTGTGCAGCCTGACTGGGGTGACCCCTGCGCTGCTGACATCCGGAGCCGCGCTCCCAGCGCTGTCTGCGTGCGGCTGGCTGGCAGCTGCCTGTGCAGGAGGTGGACGGGAGGACCTTGGTTGTTGGTACAGCTTGTAGCAATGCAGCAGGAGGATTCAGCAGCCACACAGAACTTCTCAGATGAGGTGGTGAGCAGTCTTATATTTATATCCAGCTCCGCTTTCTTTTTTCAGTAGTTTCCTGACTGCCTTTTTGTTGACTGTTCACCATGGCCTTAAGGAGGGTTTATCTCTATCGTGCAGGATGCTTGTAGCAGTACTCAAACCGTGCTAGCAAGGGAAGAGGGAGAGAGAGTCTTCAGAAGAGTTGATGTGTGGTGCTTGCTTGAATGTTCTGGAACGGCAGTCACAGCCTTGCACATTTTAAAGAAAGAATAACTTGCACTGATACAGGATCAGAAATGCCTGCTACTCAGCACTTCTTAACATCCAGTTTAGGTGCAACAGTAGAAAAGGGTTAAGTCTTAAATTCCATGAAGTTAAAGAAAACTCAATTCAAACCTAATTATGACCCTTCCACTAATCTTGGAACAACTGACTCTGGGCCTTTTAAATTCAAGCTTCTGTTTTCTGTGTCTTCCCTAGCATGGTTTTCATAGTCCTCCTCAAGGAGGCAAATTACAGAGTCAGAGAACTGATGAGATGGAAGAAAACCTTTCCCATTTGAACTGCCAGTTCCAGTCCAGCAAAGACAATAACCAAGAGTCATTACAAAAATATTTGGACAGAAAACCACAGATTTTCATGAAGACCAAATTCTGCTATACTAAAGCCGATATAAAAAAATTATCTGTGAAACACACCTTGTACTAATCTCACTCTTGGTCTCACCAAACTAACTGCAAAGAAAAACAGTGTTGGCCATACCCCAGGATGGTGAACATGCGGTTCCTTACAAACAGTAGATCTGTTTTAATGTGTTAATGTTTGAGTTGGAGGGACTGCATGGGTCTTGAAGATGGCCTGCCTTGCCCCCAGCACTACAGGCTGCTATCAGTCACTTTTCCTAGGAGAGGTTGGGTTGCTGCCAGAGCCCTGAAGGATCTGGAGTGTTAGGATTAATGGGGGCCATGGAGTAGTTGGAGGGGCGTCTCTAGCTGTTCCCGTGGGTAGTAGCTGCCGGATTACACTGGGATGGTGGCTACCAATGCACAGGATTTGTGTGTGCCTCTGAAATCTACTAATAAACCTATTCACGTCTCATATGTGGGGAAATGGGGAACGATTTGCATTGTCACCTTGTGTTTAATGGGCCTCCTAGGAGTGAAATGCAGACACTCCTCATCTATCCTCACTCCTACAGGAAAACATTTTGCTTATAAACATCCAGATACTCTGCTGTCTCAGGTTTATCCAGACTCCTCCTCACTCTGTGGCTTGTCATAATTTGTTTTTACAACACTCTGAAAGGTATAATAGGGAACTTACAAACATGCTGGGGTGAAGCCGTCTGAAATAGCAAATGTTTCTAATTATAAAGTTAAAGCTGCCTTTCTAAGCTATTTGGTGCTTTATTATACCTTGAACGATCAAAAAATGTACTTGGCTACAATTAGACTTCCAGATACAATAGGTGAATTGTAGATGAAAACCATCCAGTGGAAAATTACACTATTAGCCTGGAGCAGTAGCCCTGATCTTTACACTTTATGGTGCTGCACAGCCTACACATCCCGTAATGTTCCCTGAGTCCATAAAGTTGAGAGGACAGTCTCTTAAAAGCAGAACAGTTTTGTTGTTTTCTTCTAAATTAAAATCATTATTACATTCTTCTATGTTTATAATTTTTTAACATTCCCAGGCTTTTCCACATTAGTCTGGTTTAAATAGAAAGTAATATATCTTTTCCTTACCAAGATCTATTAGGCAACATTCCTGGAAGGGCAATGTTTAATTAGTTTCAGCCATGGTTTTGATTTTACCTGCAGGGTAGAAAAAATGCATGTGTAGATTTCTGTACAGGGATGAATAATAGTAACTGTAATTTAGATTTTGTGTCTTCCACAGTTGTGCTTGGATTTTAATCCCTGTCCTTATGCCAATGACATCCTGATGGTCCAGGTTTGCTGCTTTATTAAAATGCTTTGCTGACTGTACTAATTAAAGGCTGTGGGGCACACCTTCAACCATCACTGATTCATCACAGTGTTCATGGAGGAATGAGAGTGACAATATCACAGCTGGCACAGGAAGAAACCAGCTAAAGCTACACGGGAGTGGGTAGGGATTGGGACCACTAGGTTCAAGAGAGCAGTGAACAATTTAGGGTAGTCACTGTCTAAAGCTGTCATGTCCTGGCTCCTGAAAAGAAGTCATCACACTATCTGAGATTGACATCTGGAGCCAGCACTCTGAATACAGACTCTTCGTCATTTGCTCGCTGCACTGGCAGCCAAGGGCGTTTCAGATGCTGTCGGAGGTGGTTTGAGTAGGGTCTTCAGTAATTATGTTAGTTGGCTTGGGCACAGGTCATTAAAACTGGCATCTTGTCCTCCTACAGGATTTAAGTAGGTGCCAGTTTGCATGAGGCTTGCCATAGCCAAAATAAACAGAAAGAGGAGCGGAGCTTTCACTTGACTAAACAGAACTCTTCAACTTTGAATGTATCTGTCGTTTGTTTGGGAGGTATACTTAGCAGGGTTCAATACCTTAATACAGTTCTCAGATGATCTGTTAGAGGATATAATATGTGTTAAATTAAATTTCTTAGGTTATAAGATGTAGAAGACCACTGCTGTGTTTTGGATTGAAGTGGTGTGCTTTCCTGTTTTCTTCTGAGAAAGAAGAGGAGTTTGCCAGTGGCATCTCCCTTCTTGTATTTGAAATGCAGCAACAAAAAAATAGTGTCTCGTTAACCATCTTCTGAAACACTTGTAATTCTTTTAGATTTGTACTTTCTTTTTAATTCATGGAGAACAGCTGTGGAATTGTTACTCCAACAACGTAAGTGAATCTGTTTAACAGGTGGCTCTCGCAGTGGCTGGGACGAAAGCTGCCTCTTCCATCCTGGTGTGGCTTGTTTGTTGTTCTTAAATCCTGATATCTTGACAGGGCTTGAGTAAGACTTTGCCGTTTTCATTGCAGTGTAAGTATAGTGTCGCTCCAGTAATTCTGCACTGGATTCTCCCCTTTAAAATTATTCTTTTAAAACAAGGGAGCAAAAGTATTTACTTTTTTCCTTAAATCTCCGCACTGATGCAACATGTTCAGCTAGAGAGATCTGAATAGAAATGTAAAGTTCCTCCAGCTGGAAATAGTTTTACAAGGGAGGTACTGAGTGCAGTTATGTCAAAGACACTTGTTTTAGACCTCGACACTCTCTTCCCTCCATTGCCTCAACTAAGAAGTTTGTTAAAAAGAAGAGGCAATGTCTGGACCATGTGATAGATTGCATATAAAATACCAAGCTTGCTCAGGTAACATTTAATCTCCTGTTTCTGAAGCAGGGATGAGTCTTCACATTGCAGAGATTTGTGGATGCTTGCTCACCTCACAGACTTAAACAGATGTAGGAGTCTCATGCTTAGGGAGTCTATTTTTTTCACCTGTGGTGTTTTTGTGACAGTCATTTTGAATATGACATGACATGCACCAACCCTCTCCCTTTGCTGTGCCATCAGAATCCGTGAATCAGCGTAGCCCAGCTGCAGTGGAGCTGGATCCTACCTTTGAGGGCCAGTTCATGCGGTCGTCGCTCCAGCAGTAAGCACTGGGCTGCATGTGTGTGCAAGGAGTGGTGTGATCCCAACCTCACTCTGTCCTTCCAGGCACTGCAGCAGCTGCTCAGGCTCTGTGGGCTGGTGAGCACCACAGCTTTGAGGAAATGATCAACTGGTA
The DNA here is from genome assembly GCF_000687285.1 of Phaethon lepturus. Classification (NCBI taxonomy): domain Eukaryota; kingdom Metazoa; phylum Chordata; class Aves; order Phaethontiformes; family Phaethontidae; genus Phaethon; species Phaethon lepturus. The sequence goes on from NW_010514274.1 coordinate 11,883, forward strand.
AGACAGCCTGTGCTGCCAGAAGACCCATAGCCTGCCTCTTTCAGGAAAAAAGCAGCATGCCAGCCCTGGCTGCCAGCTGAACTGCAGCATTGTAAGTGGTAGAAGAAATACAAAAACATACTGCGAGCAGATGTCACAATTTGTGGGTAAATGACTTGCCGCAGTTGATTGCGGCTGAAGGGCGAATGTATTCTGTTTGTAGTAGGAGGCTCATCTGAATAGCTGAAGTCTTGATGCGAGTCATTATTGTAGACTCTTTGGTGTTCACCTGCCTCTGCTAGTGTGGGGATGCGACTGGAAAATGATTTTCCAAACTCTTCTTTTTACCGATCATCTGCAGGTAGAAGTCTCAAGAAGTCACACTGATAGAAAGAGCAGGAGGTTCTCTTTCCAGGGGCTCAGCAAGCAACACTGCTGATTGTTAGTGGGCTGGATTCTTCTCCCATAAGAAAACACCTTCACTGTGATAATTACCTCCTATAAACTGTATTGATGGTACGAGACCGAGGCTGCTCCTGGACATATTTGGGAAATTATGTTCTTCAGGAGAAGCCATACAGTACAGCTGTTGCTGGATGCATCAGGGAGTAGAGACAGTGAGGAGTTAAACTGAAGAGGGGGGAAAATGCAACTTCAGCATCTGTGTTCTCCACATGGCCACACTTTTGTGAGATACGTCTTGGCTCTGTATGAACCACAATACTAGCTCCTGTTCTACTTGGTGTATTTTTCATTTCTGGATTTAAAACATGGCATGTTAATGCAATTGGATACCCAGCAGTACGATGGCAATATAGAACAATTACCAAAATGTTTATGCAGGATGATCAGGAATGTCTGAGTTCAAAGTGCTGGCCATGGTTATAAACAAAAATCTGTTTGGCATGGCTCCTGTATAATTAAGGTGCTGCACATTGTGTCTTTGTGCATGGGTCACTGTCAGCACCTCAGGAGTATTGTGGGCATGATGGCAGTAGGCAGCTGCTTCCATAATTTGCATGATGTAAAAGCTGGACCTGAGAACTAGCAGCTCAAACTTCAGTTCAGCCATACATGGTTTTGGAAACTTCAAAAGCAGTCACAAATTCCTTGAACCCTGCCCCATTATTGCTGGGGGAGTAGTTATATCTGAAAAGCCCTTGGAGCAGTTGAAGTAAATGACTTTAAACTGTACTGTTTGTGCAATGTAATATCCATTTCTACTCAAAGTTATTCTACAGGGATTTTAAATAGTGTAAGAGCAGAGTAATTTAATTTTGCTATGTTAAAGTCTATTAGCTCTCCTGCAAACAGGAAATAGTTCCCAGCTTCTTGATAACTCTGAAATGACTGAGGTGGGAAATTCAAGTGAATTACGTTTCCCTGTGTAAGCACAGGTGTATACTCAGTGTGGACTATTGCTCTGCTTCAAATGTTTGCAAATACTGCAGAAGTGGAAGCATAAAAACCAGATAGAGACAGGGTAGATGTACACCAGCTATCCTGTGATTAAACATAATGCAGTCTTAATGTCATTCTTAGTGTAAGATATTTATCCTACTGGTTGTGCAAACTGGGTGAAACACAGATTACAATTAAATTGTTGATCTCTTTGTCGTAGATGAACCACTTGAGTCGCTTTGGGTGTTTTCTGGCCATGACCCTATTTCTGTTTCTGTGACACTGTTCTGTTGAGCTCAGGCCACCTCTGTATGCTGTTTGGGGATCACCCCACATCACACCCCTCAATTAAAAGCTATGGTTCTGCAGGCACTTTACACAATTTCTTGTGATGATGCCCCATTTCCAGATGTGATAGATGGTCCTGTAACTTAAAATAAAAATATTGCTTTGGAGGTAAAACAGGTACAGGATAGATTTTTACTTCAACAGTTGTAGAGACAAAGAGTTTAAATGGAAATCTAACCAGTTTAAAGTAAATGGAAAGCCTTCAGGTTTTTTCAGGTTAAAGGACAGGTTACAGGTAGCGTAGAGGCTGGCTGCTTCATGGGAAGTGAGATGTCTTACCTAGAAACTATTATCTCATAAGGAGATGCTCTTCAAGACTAATGGGCTCGCATTAGTGAGTGGAAGTAAAAGGTCTGGGAATAAGGAGAGAAAGATGCTAAGAACAAAAGAAGGTACGTGAAAGAGCAGTATAAGAGCAAACAAACCTAAAATCATGTCCTGAGATAGCTGCATTTAGCTTACAGGCTAATTGTTATGATTTGTGTTGTTGGTACATTATGTGATTATACACCATAATGGACCAGGACTCTGCTGCTCTTTTGAAGGTCATTACAACGCACTTAGGTATCTTATGTTTGTACAACATGAGCATCAGCTTAGATAGATCAGTATGCAGTAAAGTATGCTGAAGATATGCCCAGGGGCTAGGCTATATGTAGATGAGCTTTTTAAAACACAAATTTCAGCTACAGCATCAGAAGCTCTCTCTAAGCTGTGGTGCTGGAGGCAGAGACCTAATGAGACTGCTTTAATACAGTTCTAACATACACATTAGGTAGCAATTGGAAAGACAGTCAATCTTTCAATGTTTAAGCAGCATGTTCTGAAAGTGCCTTCAAATAACAGCTAATGACAAGCTTTCTTTGGTGATTCTCTTGTTATCTTGTATAGCCAGATAATGAGAATGATCACCCAGAGAGATTTCAATTTCTTTACCATTTTTTTTATTTCATTGGGAGGCTTCTGGATATTTGAGCCAGTAATGTTCCTGATTTGTGCCCCATTAAGTCAAGTGCCTGAGCGCAGCTTCAATCTATCATTGCTCTGAAGATTTACATTTCAAATAGCTTTTTCCAGCAGCACAGATGTTGCAAACCTTAAATGAATGCACAAAGCTGCTTCTATCCTGCAGAAGATGGAACTAATAACTAAGGAAAACAGTATCTCTTTCCCATGCCTGTCTTCTTAATGATAATGGAATTTAAAAGATCTACAAATGGCTGTTTCAGCTAAATATCTTATGTCCACTGGTATTTGAAAGGAGAATAATGAGCTGAAAGTGTTTCTGTGCCCACCCGCAATGTTAATTGAAAGCTGTGAAGACAAAGAGATAGAACCAGGCTCAAGAGACCTTTCTAGGAGAAACTTTATGTGAACCATCTCTCCTGTATCTGAATGTATTATCTAAGCTATCCTCATTAAGATAAAAGGCTTCAGTGGTAATGAGAGGTCTTCTTAATGCTTCCCCTTGTATTCTATAGACAACTTAAAACCAAATTGAAACCCTTGCAGAAGATCTCCTTCTCAGGTTTTGTTGTTGACTCTTCTCTAGTCCCCACTTTTCTGTACACAGTATGCACAGCAGAAGAAACAGAGATAAACATGGACTTAGCCTCCAAACTTAAAACTGAGAAGATACCTTAGAAGGAAAGTTGTGCATTTTCTATTTGCTTTTTATTTTTTATTTACTTTTTATAGGCACGTGTTGCTTTTCCCCTTTTAATTGCAGGTTCCTTATATGAATGAGACTCATAGGAGAAGAAATTGTCAGATGTGACATATTGGTAGAGAGGCAACTCTTTACATTGTTCAGGGATGTGTGACATGATTGAAACGTTGGGGAGCTCTGTCTGAATTACAGTAGTTTGGGTGATAATGAGAAAGGAGTAAGTTCTGAGAAAATTAACTGAGCAAAGAGCATGAAGCTATTCACAAGGCAATACTGGAAAAACGTTTTACTGAAGAGGGAAGGTGATAGGTTGAAGAAGCAAGCCTGTATACTGAGACCAACCTTTAAAATGTCTGGGGAATGGTCTGGCCTGCAAGACTTGTGATTTGTTTATGTAATTTTCTGCTTAATATCAAATGCTTGCAGGAGGGGACCACTTTTCAGGACTGTAATATAGTCCTGGAACTGCCGCTCCTGGCCACTTTTTTCCCCCTGCAGTGTAGTTTGAAGTGTAATATTGGTACTTACCACTTTCTGGTGCATGCTATGAAATGTATTCAGTAGAAATGCATTTATGAAGATGCTCTTGTCATAGGGGACACAACCCTGGGGGAGGGCCCAGCCCTTCTGCTCTCGTGTTGAGCAACTTCACTTCTCTGGATCTCAGTTTTCCCAAATACAAAATAGGAGATAATGATTCAGACCTCTCCTGAAAAAACATTTTGAAAGATGAAAAGGAGGGTAGAAAAGCTGAGGCACAGGGAAAAGAACTTAACGTCACTGCAGGGAACATGAATGAAGCCATCTGTGCAGTGTGGTGACAAAGACAAAAAGGCAAACAAAGTTCAGGGAGATTAAAATGCAGACAAAAAAATGTGAAGCCATTCTAGATCAGTAGTACGTTGCCTGGGACACAGTGTGTGTTTCTGATCACCTGTCCTAAAAACGATATTGTGGAGTCAGGAAGAGTCTGGGGGTCTGTAACAAGAAAGAAGGGAACAGTGAAAATACCGAGATAGTTCCTTCTTGAAGAAGCAAATAGTAGGAGGCATGCTAGGAGGAGGAAAATAAACAAGGAGGTAGAAAAAAGAGATAAGGGGTTGGTAGATACCCAAAACTTCTACTCCAAAACACAAGGTACTAGGAACTGAGTGGGACTGAAAGACACTGATCCCAAAGCTGAGTCAGTGGGTTGAGGGGGAGAGTCTGGGATGCAAATCCATTCCTACAGCTTATGGACCCGCTGGCACAAGACAGCAGTTAATGGGTAAGGAGAATGCAGGGATCTACACCAAACTAAAAATGTACACTATGAGAAGGAATAGACTTTCTTTTTTCAGCACCTCTGGCAGCTCTCTAATTACTGCGGCTTGAAAGGGAACTTTCCCTATCACCAGGTCATCCCAAAAGAGATTTCTTACCTCATTTGTGGTGAAGGAGCACAGGCCTTTGGTAAGATCAAGGTACAGATCGGGGCTGCTGCTCTTATTTGTTCTAGTAGTTCCCTCGATCTTACTTCACTGAGCACTCCTACTCTTCCAGCTCTCAGTGGAGAACAGCCGTACGGGCAGCAGGGTGATGCTGGCAAGGAACCTGGCAGGGTTGCAAACAGGGTTGCAAGACATGCCAGTGCATCAGGGGGAAGGCTAGGTCTACTGGATACAGAAAGACATGGCAGAGCTACGCACACACAAGAAGAAAGGGCATAAACCCAAAATTCCCCTGACGGCCAAGTAAGTGATTTTATGGGCTGTTCCGTGGCATTTGGCATGACAGATGGTGTCTGAGCACTTCATGAAGTCCATGTTCATCTCTGCAGACCTACTGCTGAGGGAATGGATTAGAAAGCCTTACCAGATCCCACTAGTCCTTTCAAAATCCCTTCCCTCTCTCTCACGATCTTGTGGCTGAACAGATAAGGGCTTGAGACAGAGACCGATTAAGGCCAGAAGATCATTTGGGGTTTTCAGTGCAACATAACCTGTTGCCTGATGGTTTTTCTTCCCTTCTGATTCGTGTCTTTTCACGTAGCCAAAGCTCATCTCCCACTCCTTTTGGTAGCATTGTAAGCATTTGCATCACACTGCAGGGCTGTGATCCAGGAGCCCAGCAGAGGAAGGAGACCTTATTAGTGATCCTTTGTGGGAAATCTGGTTTTAGAGACTTGGCATGTTTCATGTCAGAGCACAAAGGTCCCAGTTCTCTAGGACAGCCCTATAACTACAAGATCATCTTTCCTCCTATGCGCTCTCCTCCCCTGTTCCCTGTGTGACTTGCAACTTCTGCAAGAAAACACATACTTGGGCTTCTGTTCCTTTCTTGTGTAACCCTGATTCACCTCCAGCATAGGTCCATGCTGGCCCCTGAATCAGCAAGGGAAAGGGTTTATATGGCTATGTCATTAAAGACCATTTTGTAGCACATAGGTTGCAGGGGCTCAAATTAGGCTGCAGTAGCTGCATTTGAGAGCTTGGCAAACCAGCCCTGCTGTTTTTTTCTAATATCAGTTCCCTGCAGTTTTAACAGAGGAAAATGGATGATAAGGAAACCCCAGCATGGCCTGGCACAGCAGCACCAACATGGTGCTGAGCTGTCTGAGCACATTGCTCCATTCCACCAGCCTTAGGTGGGTTCAGGCCACAGAGCCAGTTAGGTTCCTAAATCCCTTCATTGCAAGAAGGCTTCTGGGGCTCCACTCAAAGATAGTCTGGGACCAACTGGGGAACTAACAGCAATGGTTGGTTGTTGTCCTCCATGGGTGCAAGCCCTGGCAGAGCACAGAGGTGCATTGTATTGCAGATGTCCAACAGCTACGTTCTCTAGTGCTTTTAACATTGACTGCCTTTCATGGTCCCTGTCCTGTCTCTTCCTTGTCTTCTTGGACCAGTTCTTCTATGAACATCATTCAGTCATTCCTGTTTCCTCTCCTGGCTAACCATCCATCTGTTTCTCCCATCCCCTTCTCCAGTCAGCTCTAGTGTTAGCAGATCCTGCCTTCCCTCTCTGCTCATCCCCTGCCAGTCCCCTGCTCTCATCAGCCTCAGCCGTGGACTGCAGTTGCTGAGAGGGATACCACTTAGAGGGGAGAGCTCAGGTTGGAAAAATGTGTTCCT
>NW_010514275.1:0-3546 GCF_000687285.1 Phaethon lepturus
ACAGCCTTTCCCTCATCCAGTAAGTGGGTCAAAACCAAGATATTTCTCTAATCGTATAAATGACATGAGTGGATCTATGAGTATGATAAGGGGTTGATGATCTGGCTCCTGGGTTATAGCAAAGACATTAAAGGACTGATCCATAAAATCGATGAAAATTATTAAGGATTTTTAAGGAGACTAAAATGATAATAAGTTCAGTAAGACAGTTCATACATATGGTACTGGACAATACCAGCTGAGCACTTTGTAGTACTGAATGTAAAAAGATATTATGGAACTGGAGCATGTCTCATACAAGGAGAGGTTGAGAGAGATGGGACTGTTCAGCCTGGTGAAGGGAAGGCTCGGGAGGATCTTATAATTGTTTATAAATATCTCATGGGAGGGTATAAAGAAGACAGAGCCAGGCTCTTTCCAGTGGTGCCCAGTGACAATGCAAGAGGTAATGAGCGCAGACTGAAACATATGAAATTCTGTCTGAACATCAGGAAACACTTTTTTACTGAGGGTGACTGAGCAAGGAAACAGGTTGCCCAGAGAGGTGGTGGATTCTCCATCCATGGAGATCTTCAAAACTTGGCTGGACACAGTCCTGGGCAACCTGCTCTAGCTGATACTGCTTGGACAGGGGGATTGACCAGGCTGATCTCAGGAGGTAACTTCCAATATCAGCTATCCTGTGATTCTGTGATACTTTGAAGTTTTGTAAATAACTCTTTTGCATGGATCATTTTGTATATAGGAAAACAAATCTTGGTGAGGGCTGGGAGAAGGGTATTTTATTGAGCATGTCCAGTCAGTTAATTAATTTACACTGGCTTTTCATAAAACAATTTTTGCCTCAGCAAAACTGCAAGCTGTACCAGGCTTCTCACTAACAAGTGTCACAGGTACAGCCCAAGTCGTTTCACCAATGCTTCAGCCTTCAATGTTCACAGACCAATAATGGTCTGTGAAGAAGATCAAACAACAGAGGAAAATCAGTCCTGATTATTTAAATAAAATAAGAAAAAAATCAATGTGTTACAGATTTGAAGGGAAGCACACAAAAAACTAGGTTCACTCAGAAGCAGCAGTGTGGGGGATTTTCCATTCTCAAGAAATGCATGAGCATTTTTCACCTTTGAGAAAATCCATTCATGCTCTTTTCTCATACAAGCTGTATGCCTGTCTAAAATTCCCCTCAGCAGAGACAGAGTTTCAACTGCTCTGCTGCAAGTTTCTCCCGAGCCAGTGTTGTGGTTTAGCCCCAGCTGGCAACTAAGCACCACACAGCAGCTCACTCACTCCCCTCACGGACGCATGGGGGGGAGAATCAGAAAAGTAAAAGTGAGAAAACTCATGGGTTGAGATAAAGACAGTTTAATAGCTAAAGTAAAGCTGCATACACAAGCAAAGCAAAACAAGGAATTCATTCACCACTTCCCATCAGCAGGCAGGTGTTCAGCCATCTCAAGGAAAGCAAGGCTCCATCACGTGTAATGGTTACTTGGAAAGACAAATGCCATAACTCCGAATGTCCCCCCCTTTCTTCTTCTTTCCCCAGGTTTATATGCTGAGCATGACATCATATGGTATAGAATATCCCTTTGGTCAGTTGGGGTCAGCTGTCCCAGCTGTGTCTCCTCCCAACTGTTGTGCAACCCCAGCCTATTCGATGGTGGGGTGGGGTGAGAAGCAGAAAAGGCCTTGACTCTGTGTAAGCACTGCTCAACAATAACTAAAACATCCCTGTATTATCAACACTGTTTTCAGCACAAATCCAAAACATAGTCCCATACTAGCTACTATAAAGAAAATTAACTCTATCCCAGCCAAAACCAGCACAGCCAGTGCACCCAGGGGTATAACCAGATCTTTTTAGCAAAGGATCAAGGGCAAGAGGATAGCAATGCAGCTGCAGCGTGTCTACCATCCTGAAGCAAAATCAGTCCAAACAAAGTGTCTCTTCCTTCTAATGACCTGCCAGAATCTTTTTGTCATGTACTGCCCTAAAATATGCCACTAGACTGCAATGGTCCTAAGATTAGCCAAGAAAGGGAGCTTGCCCCCTGATCCCTGGAGTCTGCACAGAAAATTCTTCTGCTGTAGCTGAGAAGCAAATAAAGGTGAAGTTAACTTGACAGCTGCTGAGGAGGGTTTGAGGGGAGATCTGAGATTTGTGTTTGTGTAGACAGATGGAGACTCAAGCTGAGGCTGCTTGGAATGAAACATTTCTTTGAAAGTTTTCAAAGATGATACAAAACAATTCAATGATACTGATTCTGAACCTTCTGTTAAACTCATCCCTTTACCATGAGGTTTAAAATTCTCTCTGCCTAATTACATGGTTTCATTCATTTAGATGGATACGTTAAAACAACCGTGGTGGAGATGATTGATTATGATTCTTTAAGAAAGCAACAACCAGCTATCATCAGAGCTGCTGTGAAACATCCATAGAGTGACCAAGAAGTGTATGATGATGTTGGAGAGCAAGACAGTATTAGCAGGTATGTATAAGAAACACATTAAAAGGAACCAATGATTCACCCTGGTCAGCCTAGACGGGAGATTTTACAACAACAAAGCAGACTCTTGTCACAAAAGAACAGCAATTTATATCAGAAACATGTAACTGAGCTATTTAAACTGAAGTAGTCAGAATAATAAGAATTGATTCTGGAATTCAGCATCTATAAGCACTCATACTCAGGAGGAATCCAGACTATTGGAAGGGGAACTATAGCATCGCAACACAAAAGAGAACAAAATGCAAAACCTGCAGGATCACAAATCACCTGCAGGAAGTGTAATTCTCTTCACTCCTTTCCTTGTTCTGTCTTTTGAAGTCATATATTTCCTTTTCTAACATGCAAGAATAAAAGACTCTAAAAGCAATGGAAATGCTCACTGTACTGGGGAACTCAGGACCACCCTCATTTCTCTCAAACTATGAGCCTTGCTACCTTTTTCCCTTTGAAGAGAAGGGACTTCTGGAAGCATGACTAGGATGGCCCTTCAGAAGAGAGCATGGCTAATGTGTTTAGTCCTGAAAATAAGGCCTATAAAAACCCATGAGATGGGTATGTGCTATACTTTTTTGACTTCATCAGAGCTTCTCCTCTATGGTACAGTCTCACATGCATTTGCAATGCAGTGCTACATTGCAGACTCTTTACTTCAATGTGCCATATTTTTCCCATCGAATAGATCTGCAGCTAGGGAAGTGCCATCTCCAGCAGGGTATCAAACTTGCTGGCAGGGAAATATCCTAGTGATCTTGTGACAAGAGTCGAGGCTACCACATGACCCAACATGACTGTGATACCTCTGTTACCCAACCTCACATAAAAGTCTGCTTCTGTCACGTGATGCAATAAACCAGTGCTCATTCTCCGTTACATGTCCTGATGTGCAGAAACACATACCCCAGGATTCAGATAAGAGATCTGCATATGGGTGTAGAGGATTTCAATGTGTAGGACAACAATCTTGCAACACTTAGCCATTATACCTGGTTTGCAGTGCTTCCCAGTGCGGGAGAAGGATGGACTTCACAAC